>NC_044996.1:142313980-142526783 GCF_008728515.1 Papio anubis
TAAAAAAAAAAAAAAAAAAAGAAATATGGAAGAGATTTAAATGATGATCAAAACAGCAAATCCATGAATTTTGAATGGCTTCTAAGCTTGAATGTTTTCTAAACTTGTTTCTAAAATCAGATTTTGACTCGCTGGCCTTGCAGAAATTCTTATTTTTTCTTCAACTCACCAAAGATTTAATTTTATATGATGGATAGCTTTTCCTTCCAATTATACTTAACCTCTTTGGAACATTTCAAATATATGCAAATAATCAAAAAGATCATTTTAAATTTTCTTTCCCCTGTCCCAGGACATACTTAAAAAATATGATTTAAATTGGGTGATGATTTTCTAGAAAAATTTCATCTCAATGAGAAGGAAGGAATTGAGCAAATTGAGGGAAACATAGGGAAATAAAAATTAAGTTTACAGTCCTTTCTACATAAGTAAATGTAAAATTAAGTTTACACTTCTTTCTACATAAGTCAATAAAAAGTTAGGAAATATTAGTAAAATTCCCTCAAAGGTCCCCACCCCAAGTAAATGCATATGTGTGTGTGCAAGAAGCATTACAATGAAACACTTAACTTGCCTTACCCTGAACTGGAACAGGATGCCTTGGGAAGGAGGTTGAGGCAGGCTGGCTGAGGGATTTCTATTGTATTGCAAATTTTGCTGAAGGGACTTTCAGAAATGAACTATTTTTTCCCATCTCCTTTCAGCAGTTTTCTGGAGCTGGAAATAAAGAAAAACCCCTTCTCCTGACTTACTGGACCTTAGGAGTTAAAAATCACTACTTTCATTTATCATTCCTACATTGGTAGTTGTAAAAGGAACCAAGAGTCTATTCATTTACTCAAACATTTATTCGTGCTACCATTTACCAGCATCGCACCAGGTAAGAGAGGAGGACCTCTGAGCCTCCAGGTGCTTCCGATGTGTGTTGTGGGGAAGTGGACATGTAAACAAGTCATCATGGATATGGTGTGTGATGGGTGCAGGGGACAGCGAGGGGCCTCAGAGAAGCTGGGCTGACCAGGGGACAGGCATAAAGTGGTGTTAGAGTGAAGAGACAGAGACGGCAAGGAAAGCTGTTCCCAGAAACACCCGCTAGGAGTGATTAGATTTAGAAACAGCCACTAGGAGTGATTAGATTTGAAGGGTGGGTAGGAAGTGGATGAGACCAGTCAGTGAATGTCTTTGTTTACCATGTCACTCATTTTCCAAAAAAAAGTGTTTCATTTAAAATATTTGTACATTTAAAAAATCTCTATCAGTCTTTCTCTGTGTGTATCAGCATACATATAATAATAAAGAGATGAGAATAAATAGAATAGATAAAAATATAATAGATGACAGATAGCTTAAATTGATCAAGCAGATAGATAACGATAGATGATACATAGATCCACTAGATAGATAGATGGATACACAGATAAATAGATAAATATACAGATAAAGACCAATAATAGATTCAGAAGATGAATGGTTGGATAGACAGATAGATATTGATAGATGATAGATTCAATAGATGAATGGATGGATAGATAGGTATCTGATAGATAAGGATAGATGACAGATTCAGTAGATGGATGGACAGATGATAAATAGCTAGCTAGTTAGATAGGTACATTCAATAGATGAATGAATGGATGGATAAATGGATGAATAGATGGATGGATAGTTATAGCTAGATAATTTTACCAGTTTTAAAAAATTTCAGCAAATATCTAGCTTACCATTTTTATTTTTCATAAGGTTTATATGATAATTTATATGTTTTCTGGATGGTTTAAACAGCTTTTGGAGATTTCAAGCAAATTTTGTTTCAAATTTTGTTTTTCTAGTAGCTTTCGGAGGAATGTCGAATTGATCTGCTTTCCCATAGTCATTACAGCACTGTTCACAATAGCCAAAATATGGAGCCAACCAAAGTGTCCATCAGTGGATGAATGGGTAAAGAAAATGTGGTTTGTATGCACAATGGAATGGTAAAGAAGAAAGTGTTAGCATTTGCAACAACATGGATGAACCTAGAGGACATTATGTTAGTGAAATAAGCCAGGCATAGAATGACTGCTCTGTGTGGGAGATGTGCAAGGGGAGAAGAAAAGACACACACACAATACCCTTAAGGGTAAACAACCTTTATCCCATGTAAATGGCAATGGAGATATAATAATCAAATGATATAATAAGCAAATTGATATAATAAACAAATTTCAATGGGAAGGGGAGAGGGAAAGATATATATATCATACGTATATACACTCATATATATGTGATATGTTATATATCACATATATCATATGTATGATACATATATCTGTTCCCTCTCCCCTTCCCATTCCATATCATATAATATATATATTTACACTCACCAGACTATGGAAAATTCATCACCAGACAGGGAAGCAACAGCCTGGGCTCCAGAGTCAGCCACCTGTCTGTGCACAGACAGCAGCGGTCTCATGAAACTTTGGCATGGTGTGGGACCCTAGCTCATTTTGTAATGAGTTGTTTGGCATGAGGCCCAGTCATAAGGGCTGCTCATGACTGGACTCAAGGAACACAAAAAAGTCAACTTGCTTTTGCAATTCTCTGCTGTTTTTCAATAACTATTTCTCCATAACAGCACTGGATGAATGCCTCAGGGGACTCACACAACCTGTTCCAGGACTTGGTGACCATTGTTTGTGTCCATGTTTAATTGAGTTCAAATTTATATATTCAACTTTTCCTCCACAATGACATATACTGCATGATCTCATATATGGAGTCTTTGTATTATTTAGTTCAAGATGCTCACTGTGAGCGCCGTTGACACTTGTGGCTGGAGGAGTCTCTATGGTACGGCCGTACTGTACACTTGTACGATGTTGAGCAGCATCCCTGGGCTCCACCCACTAGAAACCAGCAACATCCACTCTCCAATCATAACATAAAATGTCTCCAGACGTTGCAAATGGCTCATGATGGTTTGAAAGTCAAAGAGAGTACAGTACCCACAACTTAACATGTGTTTCAAAATGACTTAGAAAGAAAGTCAGCCTCCCAAAGTGCTGGGCTTATAGGCATAAGCCACCATGCCTGGCCTAAATATTTTTATTTTTAATCATTATGGGTACATAATAGTTGTACTTATTTACAGGGTGAATGTGATATTTTGATACAAGCTTACAATGTGTAACAATCAAATTACGGTAATTGGGGCATCTATCCCTTCAAGACTTTACCATTTCTTTGTGTTAGGAACATTGCAATTCCACTCTCTTAGTGATTTTAAAATATACAACGAATTATTGTTAACTATTGTCTCCCTGTTGTAGTACCAAATACTATACCTTCTTGCTTCTGTCCAACTATATTTTTGCATTCATTAACTATCCCCACTCTATCGCCTCCTCCTCGATACTCTTCCCAGCCTCTAGTAACCACCATTCTATTTTATCTCCATGAGTACAAGTTTTTAACATTTTTACCTCCAATGTTTAAGTGAGAACATGTGAAATTTTACATCAGGAGTACTTAGATTTTTTTAAAATTTGAATAGCTTTAGGGGTACATGTGGTTTTGGTTATGTGGATGAGTGAAGTCTAGGACATTAGTGTGCCCATCACCTGGGTGTTGTACATTGTACCTAATAGGTAGTCCTTCATCCCTCACCCCACTCACACCCTCCCACTTCGGAGTCTCCAATGACCATTACAGTACTCTGTATGCCTTTGCATGCCCACAACTTAGCTCCCACTTCTTTTTTTGAAGCAGGGTCTCACTCTGTCACTCAGGATGGATTGCAATGGCATGATCATGGCTCACTGCACCTTCGACCTCCTGGGTGCAAGCAATCCACCCGCTTTAGCCTTCTGAGTAGCTGGGACCACAGGTGTGCACCACTACTCCCAGCTAATATTTTCTATTTTCTGTAGAGATGAGCCCAGGCTGGTCTTGAACTCCTGATTTCAAGTAATCCTCCTTCCTTGGCCCCCCTAAAGTGCTGGCATTATAGGTGTGAGCCATTGTGCCTGACCAGCTCCCACTTGTATAAGTGAGAAAGTATGGTTTTTGGTTTTCTATTCCCTAGTTGCTTCACTTAGAATAATCACTTCCAGTTTCAACCAAGTTGTGGCAAAATACATTATTTCATTCTTTTTTTTTATATCAGGAGCTTTTAACATGGGTCATTTGTCCCCTACATAACATGTCTGGAGATATTTTGGTTGTCACAGCTGGGAATGGGTGCTGTTGGCATGGGTGGAGCCCAGGGATGCTGCTCAACACCGTGCAGTGCACAGGACACACCATCACATAGAGTCATTCAGCCCTGAATTACCCAAAATGCTCAAATTTAAGAAACCCTATACTAGGCCAGATGCAGTGGCTCACACCTGTAATCCCAGCACTTTGGGAAACTGAGTCAGGAGAATCACTTGATTTCAGGAGTTTGAGATCACCCTGGCCAACATGGTGAAATCCCATGTCTACTAAAAATACAAAAATTAGACAAATGTGGTGGTAAGTGCCTGTTGTCCCAGGTTCTCAGGAGTCTGAGACAGGAGAATCACTTGAGCCCAGGAGGTAGAGGTTGCACTGAGCTTAGATTATGCCACTGTACTCCAGCCAGTCTCCATCTTGAGATACAAAAACAACAACAACCACTACCCTCTAGGGTCCAGCCTTATAGGGTCCGTGGGTTTTTCTCCTTGTGTGTGCAGATGAGAGATTGCAGGAATAAAGACACAAGACAAAGAGATAAAAGAAAAAACAGCTAGACCCGGGGGACCACTACCACCAAGACACAGAGACTGGTAGTGGCCCCGAATGCCAGACTGCACTGATATTTATTGGATATAAGACAAAGGGTCAGGGTAAGGAGTATGAGTCACCTCCAATGATTGACAAGATCACATGAGTCATGTATCCACAGGACAGGGGGCCCTTCCCTGTTTGGCACCTGAGGTGGAGATACAGAGAGAGAGAGAGAGGAGAGAGACAGCCTACGCCATTATTTCTGCATATCAGATACTTTTAGTACTTTCACTAATTTACTACTGTTATCCAAAAGGCAGAGCCAGCTGTACAGGATGGAACATGAAAGTGGACTAGGAGCATGACCACTGAAGCACAGCATCACAGGGAGACGGTTAGGCCTCTGGATAACTGCGGGTGTGCCTGACTGATGTCAGGCCCTCCACAAGAGGTGGAGTAATAGAGCCTTCTCTGAACTCCTCCAGGGAAAGGGAAACTCCCTTTCCTGGTCTGCTAAGTTGTTGGTGTTTTTCCTTGACACTGATGCCACCTCTAGACCATGGTCCGCTTGGCAAACAGGTGCCTTACCAGACGCTGGTGCTACCACTAGACCAAACCGCCCTCTGATGGCCCTGCTGGGGCATAACAGAAGGCTCACACTCTTGTTTTCTGGTCACTTCTCACTGTGTCCCCTCAGCTCCCATGTCTGTATGGCCTGGTTTTTCCTAAGTTATAATTGTAGACCAAGGATTATTATAATATTGGAGTAAAGAGTAATTGTTGCAAACTAATGATTAATGATATTCATACATAATCATGTCTATTATGTATATCCAGTATAACTATTCTTATTTTACATATTTTATTATACTGGAACAGCTCGTGCCCTCAATCTCTTGCCTCGGCACTTGAGTGGCTTGCCGCCCACACTCCCCTACCTGGAAAAAAAAAACCCCACAAAATCAGTGTAGATGCACACACACACAAGCACACACATCCATCTACAACATTCAATAATTAAGTTGCTTAGGGCAAAATGGCATCATTTATGAAACACTTGTGACCCATTTATCTAAGAAAGCCTATTTTGACTTAGAAATCATCTTTGAAAAAATTTCCCAGCCTTATTGAGGTATGATTGCAAAAGTAAAACTACAAAGTTGTACAACATGATGTTATTTTGACATAGGTGTGCATTATGGGAAGATGACCTCAATCAACATATCCATTACCCCACAGTTACTTTTTTTTTTCTTTTGAAATGGTATTTCACTCTGTCACCTAGGCTGGAGTGCTGTTGTGTGATTTCACTCACTGCAACCTCTGTCTTTCAGGTTCAAGTGATTCTCCTGCCTCAGACTCCTGGGTAGCTGGGATTACAGGTGACCGCCACCATGCCCAGCTAATTTTTTGTATTTTTAACAGAGATGGAGTTCCACCATGTTGGGCAGGCTGGTCTCGACCTCCTGACCTCAGGTGATCCACCCCTTGGCCTCCCAAAGTGCTGGGATTAACAGGCATAAGCCACTGTGCCTGGCCTACCTATTTATTTTTCTTTCTGTGTGGTGAGAACATTTGCAATCTACTCTTTTGCAAATTTCAAATACAAAATTCAGTATTGTTAAGTATAGTCACCATGCTATATATTAGGTGTCCAGAACTTAGTCATCTTATAACTGCATGTTTGTACCTTTTGACCAACATCTTCCCAGGTTTTCTTGCCCTGAACCCTTGGGAATCATTGTTCTGTTCCCTGTTTCTCTGGTTATCTACGTGCAAAAAAATAAAATTGGACTCCTGCCTTACTTCATACACAAAAACATCAACTCAAAATGAATGTAAGACTTAAAGTTAAAACCTAAAGCCATAAAAATTCTAGAAGAAATGAGATCTTTCTTTCCTTTCCTGGTATATTCACCCACTCAATGCAATTGAAAGAAACTGAGAGGTTCCCATCTTATAAAATTCCCAATAGTGGGACATTCTGCCTACTTCCCCAAAGCATCTCTGTAGATTTAATTGTTGCCAAGACAGCGCTAAATGTTTACGTTACACACACCAATCTACTCTGTATGTATTTGTCTTCTACCAGCCACATAATAAGTATAGGACTCTTGAAATCTTATGAAACAGAGGGAAACAGATCTAAGAAAACCCTATGAAACCTAATTTTGTGTTACACAATGCCAGGAATTGGAATGCTGGAACTTAGTCTTGCCAAACAGCCATCAGTTTCAGGCAGCATTTGAAGTTAAGGAAACAGAAAAATACACGTATCTCCCCACCTGTGATTATCTGACAGATAAATGGTTTATTAAGACATTTAGAGAGAAGCTAAAAAAATAAAACAACAATGAGGAATTTCTGTAAAGATTTCAAGGCAAGTGTCTGGAATTGTAGTTGTTTGTCATTTATAGTGAGACATATTTCAGTTCTAAATTTAATCCACTCGATCAATGGTGATAATAACAGGTACATTTACTTTTTCACCTTGTGTAACTTGACGTTAGCATAAACGCACTCCTGCAGAGACAAGAAAACACCTTCCTATTTGTTGAGGACACACCTCAGTCCATCTGCAAGACAAACATAGATCGCTTTTTCCTTCTTACATGTAAGAGAATTTCTCTTCACTGTTTGACACTAGCCATCCTAACAGGTGGTTAGGATCCTAACGCCATTCCATGGTGGTTTTTTGTTGATTTGTTTGTTTGTTTGTTTTTGAGATAGAGTCTTGGTCTGTTTCCCAGGCTGGATGGAGCACGGTGGCATGGTTTTCAGGTTTTGGGGGCCTTTTTCTTGTTAGAAGGATGGAGTGACAACTTCCAAGCTTTTTACATGCTGGAGGTGAGACAGTAAATTCTTGAAATCCATTTTATATGTCCTTTATAGCACACAGACTAACCTGTCTCACATTATGTGTAATAGTACACAACTCTGTTTTTGCCAGTTACATATTGACTGACAGCAGAAAGTATTTTTATGTTTTTATCTCTGTGATAATATTCTCTTTATAAGTTCTGTCACTGATACATAAATATTTTTGCCTTGCTGTTATTACAGCTTTGCAGGTACATTATAACTATTATTTTGTATTATTAAAAATTTAAATTAAAAAATCTTTAACTCAACTTATTGGTTCAATTTAGTCAACAGCCCATTCGTTTGCATTCTCTTCTGTATTAGGTTGGACAGATTGTAATACTTGCAGATTAAATGAAAGTTTGTTTCTATAAACCTTAATTTAAATAATGTTTACTTATGTGTTACTTTATGCTATAAATAGAAAAAGTAAGCAGAGCTTTGTTTCTTGTAATAATTGCGTTAGAAAAGGGAAAATGTTGCCATTCACAAATTGGTACTCCATTCTTCTTAAAATATTTCAAATCATATATTTTCACACAATTTAATCTATAAGAGGAAGTGCTTAAAAATGTAACTTTTTAGTAATTTTGATAAAATCTGAATGTAAGTAATAATAAGACATAATTGTATCATGGCACCTAAGAGTGCTATGTAAACATGGCACCATAAAATTATGTCTGTCTTTCATGTATGAAGCTGGAAATCATCATTCACAGCAAACTGACACAGGAACATGAAAGCAAACACTGCATGTTCTCACTCATAAGTGGGAGTTGAACGATGAGAACACCTGGAAACATGGAGGGGAACATCACACACTGGGGACTGTCAGAGTGTGGGGGGCTAGGAGAGGGACAGCATTAGGAGAAATACCTAATGTAGATGACAGGTTGATGGGTGCAGCAAAATACCATAGCACGTGTATACCTGTGTAACAAACCTGCGTGTTCTGCATCTGTATCCCAGAACTTAAAATATAATTTAAAAAAAGAAAAACAAATTATATCTATCTTTATTTCCAAAACCATTCGATCTACATTTTAAATAAAATTAAAAATAAAGTATATTTGGATGAAGAAAAGCATCAATGATTCACTAAGTGTCTGTAACAATTTATTGCACCATTGCTTCTTCAGCTTCCCCCTCTAAACAATAAGGATAATGAGAACTATTTCATGACATAATGAGAAATTTGCTTATGTTCGTGGTAGAAAAATCAATTCAGATTACTGTTGGAAGCAACAAAAAGATTTTTATAAACATTATGGTAGAGGAGAAACCGGTAAGTTTAAAACATTTCTTTTCCATCATAAAACTGAGAAAACAAGATATATAAGCATAAATAATATTTAAAGTACTATGAGGACATATGTGGTAAATGTCATCTAGACTGAAAACAGTTTTATATTGAAACCTGCATCTTACTTACCTTTGTAAATGTAAGAAATGTATAGTAGAAATTACAGCTCTTTAAAGGAGGAGGATATATCAATCCACTGGGCAGTTAGAAAAGTCTTATAGTTGTTAAGATTTTAGTCAAACCTAAAAACACCAGAAGGATTCAGGTTTTTAAGGAGAATGAGAAAGATTAGTTTTAAAATGGTGGCAATGGAGATGAAGAAGGCACTGGGATGTGCAGAAGGAGGGAGAAAGAAAGGGAGGAAAAAGGGAGGGAGAAAGGGAAGGAGGGAGGCAAGGAGGGAAGGGAGGAAGGGAAGGAGGGAGCAGGGGAGGGAGGAAGGAAGGAAGGAAGGAAGGAATCTTTCTATGCACATGAAGATATATCATTTCTAAGGTACCTACCCTCTAAGGCCATCAATATCACTGCTTTTCAAAAACAAATAATAACATCACTACCCACTTATAAAACTCCTATTCAATATAAATCTGAGAACTTTCTGGAACACATTGAGTTGAAAAGCCAAACATAGTGCAAATAAATTGACCACAGGCTTTTGCTTAAAATTGTAGTCGTTCTTTAAATGTCAATGTCGCTGATCTTCCTTCTGGCTGTTGTGCTAGTTTTTTCAATGAGCAAACCTGCTACTTATTGTTTTTACCACTGTTGTTTCTTAGGAGGGAAGAATTTAGGAACAAATGCTGGATTTTTTTCACATAAGGTAAAACAAAGCTCATTTCACTAAAATTTCGAAGTGTACATATAATACATTTATTTATATGTATATTTAAGTTTGATATAAAAACATGAAAATGGTTATTTTAATTTCTAATTTTTAATTTTTTGAGACAGAGTCTCATTCTGTCGCCCAGGCTGGAGTGCAGTGGCATGATCATAACTCACTGCAGCTTCAAACTCTGGGGCTCAAGCAATCCTCCCACCTAAGGCTCCTGAGTAGCTGGGACTACAGGTGTATGTCACCAAGCCAGTTTTTTGTTTGTTTGTTTGTTTGTTTGTTTTAAATGTAGTCTCGCTCTGTCTCCCAGGCTGGAGTGCAGTGGTGCAATCTTAGCTCACTGCAAGCTCCGCCTCCCGGGTTTACGCCATTCTCCTGCCTCAGCCTCCTGAGTAGCTGGGACTACAGGCGCCCGCCACCTCACCTGGCTAATTTTTTGTACTTTTGGTAGAGATGGGGTTTCACCTTTTTAGGCAGGATGGTCCTGATCTCCTGACCTCGTGATCCGCCCGCCTCAGCCTCCCAAAGTGCTGGAATTACAGGCTTGAGCCACCGCGCCCGGCCCCCAGTTAATTTTTTAAAGTATTTGTAGATACATGGTCTTCTTGTGCTGCCCAGAGTGATCTTGAACCTTTGGCCTCAAACATTCCTCTCACCTTGGCCCCTCAAAATGCTGGCATTATTAGGCATGAGCCATTGTGCCTCTTTTTAAAAAACATTTTATTTTTTATTTTTTAGACAGGATCTCATTTTGTTGTCCAGCCTGAATGCCATGACTCAATCTCAGCTCACTATAATTTCTGCCTCCTGGGCCCAAGCAATCCTCCTACCTCAGCTTCCGAAGTAGCTGGGACCACAGGTGCGTGTCCTCATGCCTGGCTAATTTTTTGCAGTTTTGGTAGAGATGGAGTTTCACCGTGTTGCCCAAGCTGATCTCAAATTCTTAACTTCAAATGATGTGCCTGCCTTGGCCTCCCAAAGTGCTGGGATTATAGGTGTGAGTCACTGCACCTGGCCATGTGTCTCTTTTATAAGGGCACGAATCCCATTTGTGAGTCTCCACCCTCATGACCTCATCACCTCCCAAAGGCCCCACCTTCCACCATCATCACCTTGAAGGTTAGGGCTTAACACATGAATTTTGGGAGGACACAGACATTCAGACCACAACAGTAGGGTTGCCATAAGAAAGTGCCACCAACAAAGTGTCTGCAGAATCACAGACTTCTGTGGCCCCAAATAACATGGGAAAGGGTCTTCTGTTACCTGTGGGACCTTCTCCTGCCATCCTGACCCTGGTGTGCAGACAGTCGTATGGCCAACCTCTGCTCGTTCTCTCCCTTGTCTGTTTCCATGGGATCCTCCTGGGACACTGACCAAAGCTGAAGCTTCAGTTGACTGCAGACTTCCCGTATCTCATTTACATCCCTGATCAATAGTAAAACCATCATAGCATCTGTCAGGACCAACTAAGGAGGCAGAGGTCAACATGGTGGACAAACATCCTGACTGATGAGAACAGTGTAACCGCACAGGGGATGATTTAAAGCCTCGCCACCCCAAGACAGCATTGGCCACTTCACTGGGTACAGTGGGGTCTACATGACCTACCACACAGAATCCTAAATCCTTGCACTGGACATGAATCCTCCTGCTGGCCACTAGGTACTGGATATTTGGGGTGACTGTTTGGAGATGGCTGGAATGATGGGGAAATCGAATGAAGATGCCTGTCTATGTCTTGGTATACACAAAAAAATTATTGCTATGTAGAATTTCTAGTTCATTGTTTTTTGAGACAGGGTCTCACTCTGTTGCCCAAGCTGGAGTGCAGTGGTGCAATCATGGCTCACTGTACCTTTACCTCCTGGGCTCAAGGGATCCTTCCACCTCAGCCTCCAGAGTAGTTGGGAATGCAGGCATGTGCTACCACATGTCTGGCTAATTTTTAAATTTTTGTTGTAGAGATGAGGTCTCACTGTGTTGCCCAGGCTGGTCTTAAACACCTGGGCTTGAGGAATCATCTCATCTTGGCCTCCTGAAGTGCTGGGATTATAGGAGTGGGGAAACCAGCCTCATTTCTTTTTTTTTTTTTTTAAATCTTAGGGGAGGAGAGGCGGTAATCACTTCTAATTCCAGCCCCCTGGGGTGAGCCAATCCTTATAATCTTGGACTTGGAGATGAGATCTTCTCAGTGCCATAGATAATCCCTGAGCTATTTATAATTATAAGGTTGAGAAGAAACTTGGAGCTCTGAATAACATAAAAATAGAAGCCGAAAATCATAAACAGGTTCTCATTCATGCCTGACCACATGGAGATGCAATTTGTAGGTTTCATCATGGACTCAAGACTTAGGATTCCACCATTTCACAGACTGGGAAGACTCCATTGCTACATCTGTGACCATATATGATGAACACAAAAGTCACTTCCCAGATGGACGTGAATGTCCCAATGCTGAACTCCTCCCCTGCAGTGATCTTCTTGTAACCTCACTCAAATAGCTTAAAAAACAGACAGCTGTCATGTCTTCACCCTGGTCCTTCTTATCACCACAACATCTGTATTATCTCTAAAATCTTACATTTCACAGCAGTCAGCATCTGACCCTAATACTTTAGCTTTAGCCCTCTCTCCCCAAGACCCTCATAATCCTTCCCCATCTCTTTGATCTTAGTCTACCATCCCCACCTGACTTTCTTCTTTTCTTTGATGCCTCAGGCCAGTACCAGCCCTTAGACTACAAGCCTGAAACAACTCTGCAAAACACATCGTCTTGAGGCTACCCCTGGCCTCTGATCAATTACTTACTGATGGATATGATTTGTTGTGTCCCCTCCCAAATCTTGAATTGTAGCTCCCATAATTCCCATGTGTTGTGGGAGGGACCTAGCGGAAGGCAATTGAATCATGGGGGCAGGGCTTTCCCATGCTGTTCTCACGATAGTGAATAAATCTCACAAGATCCGATGGTTTTATAAAGGGGAGTTTTCTTGCACGCGCTTTCCTGTCTGCTGCCATATAAGATGTGCCTTTACTCCTCATTCAGCTTCTGCCATAATTGTGAGGCCTCCCTAGCCATGTCAAACTGTGAGTACATTAAACCTCTTTCCTTTGTAAATTATCTAACCTTGGGTATGTCTTTATTAGCAGTATGAGAATAGATTAATGCCCTTATAAATGTTGGTGCCTCACCCTGCCAGGTCTGTAAGCTGCCTGGGAATTGTGTCTGCATCCAGGAAAGTTCTTGCCCACATGTCAGATTCAGGAGCTTCAAACCTTTGCAAGTCATTTTTACTTCCTCTCTGCCCAGCAATTTCCTTCCCCTGAAGAACTTACCCTCTAGGCCTTAAAGGAAATTTCAGCCTTCCACGATTATCTCACACAAGAATTCCTATCTTATACCCCTATGCCCCATCTCCCTTGAGGTTTTCTTCTAACTTGTACATCCTTATAGTTCAATCCCTACAGAATTTCTTGGGTAATTACAAACAAAATTACAAATATGAGTGTGCCATGCTCTCAAATAAAATTCTTTCTAATCACATCCCATCATTTAGAGCAGGAATTGGCACACATTTTTTTCTTTTTTTTTTAACCTGGCCAAGTGTCTTTGGCTTAGTAGTGCATCTGGTCTCCATAGCATCTATTCAACTCCACCACTGGGTTGAAAATACACCCACAGAAAATATGTAAATGAATGGGCATGGCTGTGTGCCAATAAAACTTTTTTTTTACAAAAACAGATGATGGGTCAAGTTTGGCCAGTGGACCCTACTTTTTCAACCTCTGATTTAGAGGATTAAAAAACAAATTTTAAAACATGGTGCAAGGGGCCAGGCATGGTAACTCTTGCTTGTAATCCCAGCACTTTGGGAGGCCAAGGTGGGTGGATCATGAGGTCAGGAGATGGAGACCATTCTGGCCAACATGGTGAAACCCAGTCTCTATTACAAATACAAAAATTAGCTGGGTGTGGTGTTGTGTGCCTGTAATCCCAGCTACTTGGAAGGCTGAGGCAGGAGAATAGCTTGTATTAGGGAGTTGGAGGTTGCAGTGATCTGAGATCCTGCCACTGCTCTCCAGCCTGGCAACAGAATGAGACTTCATCTCACAAACAAACAACCATACAAACAAACAAACAAAAACATGGTGGAAGAGTGATGCTCTCTCTTACTGTGCATTCTGATGCTCAGTGCTAGTGCCTGAATTCTCTCTCTCTCCATCAACATATGCCAAGCAGCTGCTAGTGACTTGTGCATACCATTTCAGCATGAAACATGCTTTGTCAAGAAGAGGCACTGTGATGGGCTGAACTGTGTCCTCCTCAAATCCATATGTTGAAATCCTAACCTGTAGGAATCTTAGAATGTGACTATATTTGGAGATGAGGTCTTTAAAGAGGTGACAAAGGTAAAAAAAGGTCAGTAGAATGGCCCTTGATCCAATAGGACTGGAGTCCTTATAAAAACAGGAGATGAGGACACAGATACACATAGAGGGATGACTGCATGAGGACACAGGGAAAAGACCATGTCTACAAGCCAAGAAGAGAAGCCTCAGGAGGAACCAGCCCTGCCCACATCTGGATCTCGGACTTCCAGCCTCCAGGACTGTGGGAGGGTATATATCTGTTATTTAAGCCGCCTGGTCTGTGGACCTTTGTTACGGTGGCCCAAGCATAATGCAGGCACCTTGTCTGTACCCCAGACATTATACTGCTTTCTCCTTTCTTTGCTTATTTGGTGATAGAGCCATCCTCAAAATATCTTGTGGAATCCAGTGCTCTTGGGTTGGAAAAGGACAGTGGCTCAGAGATTCAAAGCAGTATGTCCCCCATTCCAGCTTAAATGAGGACCAGAACTTAACTCTGCTTGGAAATCTCAGTCCCCTTCACCCCCACCCCTTCTTTCCTCTGCACTTGGGAACCTGGCCTATGATAATGGGATGGCTCTGATTTTTCCATTCTGCTTTACTCTAGCAGATGCTACAATGGATGTAATTTTCTTGGTGCAATAGTGTTCACTACTTTTTATAATCAATGCTGTTTCTAGCCTGGCTGAGGGGAGTGGAAAATGGAGGCAGTGGTTCCAGGATTTCAGACAGTTCCCAAGTTCCAGCTGTATTAAATAAAAATACAGTGTGTTCTCCTTTTCTGAGAGCAGTCCAAACTGACTTTATGTTTTCATCAAGTTATGTTCATTTCTATTTTATCTCTGCTTCCTTTGCAACTTGTAAAGCATGTGCTGAGCTTTGTGACTTTTAATGATACTTTATGAGCCTTTCACAGACTTGGTGTGTCGACATTCTTCATGAGCCAATGTACACATTCTCCGAAGGGTAGAGACACTTGGCTGCACCTGGTTGTTGCCACACCTGAGATGTGTTTGTGTTGGCTGAGATGCGTAGACATTACCAGGAAACAACTCCAAGTCTGTGCCAGTAAAATAGCTCCGTGTGTCTTTAAAGTTCACTTGCACATAGTTTGAAGTTGAGTACCTTAAGATGTCTTGTCCATTCTTTTTGCCTATGAGAGAGGAGAGAGACATTCAGTGTGTGCACTGGAATATTGTCATGTGATTGCAAAAACCAAATAATGAAGAATAGCATGTACTTAGATGCAAAGAGATGGTTTGATTTGCTTTGAGTTGCACTCCTCTTGTTTCTAGTGTTTTTCTTCCTAGAACTTGCTAGTGTTAATGTCTGTAGTTGTGTCTAACTTTACTTAGCTCTTGAATATGAGTGTTCTTATCCTCAAGTTACATGTACCTGAGATAAATAAAATGCAATGGAACTTCTGTTTGTAATTTTTTCAATTGTTTTTATTTTTATTTTTTTGCAACATAGTCTTGCTCTGTCACCCAGGCTGGAGTGCAGTGGTGCAATCTTGGCTCACTGCAACCTCTGCCTCCTGGGTTCAAGCGATTCTCTTGCCTCAGCCTCTTGAGTAGCTGGGATTACAGGTGTGTACCACCACACCCAACTCATTTTTATATTTTTAGTAGAGAAGGGGTTTTGCCATGTTGGCCAGGCTGGTCTTGAACTCTTGACCTGAGGTGACCTGCCCAGCTCAGCCTTTCAAAGTGCTGTGATTACAGGCATGAGCCATTGGGCCCAGCATATCTATTATATTATTCTTCGTTCACCGTTAGATACTGAATATTTGATAGCTGTGCTCTAAAGAGGAATGGAAACAGATAAAGACTGGCTCACAAACCAGCATCTGAAATGGGTCCTTTTTGTTAAATGCTAAACTGTAGATCTTACTAATTATTCAGCCAGTCTTTGGGTATTATTTTGCAAACTGACTTTGTAAAAGTCTATCTGTATTACCTTAATCCATGTTCTGATAACTTACTGTGTTCCTTACCTTGAATTTTGGCCACATTCCAAGAGTTAACTTTACCCTTTCCACAGTTACAACGTTTCTCCACTTCTTGTTCTCCTATGTGCAGCACAGATTTACTTTGAAGCAAACTCTACCTGCTTAATTTTCTCTTTAAAGTGAAATGTCACTGGTTTATTCACCACGTAATCTTCTGAGGGCTAATGAAAACTACTTCTTTTCTCTTTATAATATTTATGTGCACAAGGCATTCTAAACATCAGTCAGTCTGCAACAGTGGTTCTTTCTTTGAACACTCAACATATTTAAGCGCTGTCATACAAACATGGTTACATATATTATAATGTGATCAAACAGGGGGCAATGTAATGCTTTAAAATTTAAATAGGGTTTAAAATCAGCATGGCCAGGTTTGGTAGCTCACTTGTAATCCCAGCATGTTGGGAGGTTGAGGTGGGAGGACCACATGAGCCCAGGAGTTCTAGACTAGCCTGAGCAACATAATGAGACCTCGTCTCTACTAAAATCTTCTGCAAAAATAAGCAGGGTGTGGTAGTGCACACCTGTTGTCACAGCTCCTTGGGGGTTTGAGTGGGAAGGATCACTTGAGCCCAGGAAGTCACTGCTGCAATGAACTATGATTGGACTACTACATTCTAGCCTGGGCAACAAAGCAAAAGCCCATCTCTATAAATAAGTAAATAAAATCCATTACCTGAAACATTCAGATAACAATCATCAAAACAGTAAATATCTTTTAGAAAAATAAATTGTTTTTTAAGTAATTAATGTAATAATTAATTAATTTTGAGACAGAGTCTTGCTGTATCACCCTGACTGGAGTGAAGTGGTACAGTCATAGCTCACTACAGTCTTGAACTCCTGGCTCAAGTGATCCTCCCACCTTAGCCTTGTGAATAGCTGGGATGACAAGTGTGAGTCATTGTGCCTGGCTGACCCTGTTGTTTTATTTAGAATCCTAAAGTGGTTGCCATGGGCTGCAATGTGGGTGCCCCTGTCCCCAGATATTCATGTCCTAATCTGAGGAACCTGTGAATATTTTACATTACATGGCAAACAGGACTTTCCAGATTAAGGCTCTTGAGAGGGGAGATTATTCTAGATTATTCAGATGCACTTAGCATAACACCAAGCTCCTTGGAAGAGGGCAGCAGCAAGGAGTCAAAGACGTGAGGAAGAAAGCAGAGAGACAGAGAGAGAGAGAGAGAGGAGAGACAGAGAGGGACAGAGAAACACACACACGCAAAGAGAGAGACACTCAGAGACAGAGGCACAGACACAGAGAGAGACAAAGAGAGAATGAGAGACACAAGGAGAGACCAATGAAAAGAAACAGAGACAGAGATAGAGTGACAGGGAGAGACAGAGAGACACAGGGAAAGTGAGAGAGACAGAGAGAAAGAGAGAGAGACAGAGATGCAGAGAGGGAGACATAGAGAGACAGTGAGATAGAAAGAGGCAGAGACAGAGACAGAAAGACAGAGAGAGGCAGAGACAGACGGAGACAGAAAGAGAGACAGAGAGAGGCAGAGACAGAAACAGAAGGAGAAAGAGACAGGTAGAGTCAGAAAGAGTGACAGAGAGAGGCAGACACAGACAGAGACAAGGTGGAGGTGAAGCAACACTCCTGGTTTTGAAGACAAAGGAAGGAGTCATGAGCCAAGGAATGCAGGCAGCCCCTAGAAGTTAGAAAAAAGCAAGAAACAATTTCCCTGGGGCCTCCTGAAGATAGCAGCCCTGGTGACTCATTTCAGATTCTGACCTCCAGGGTGACTGGGGATGTGTGGAGAGAGCGGAGCAAGGGACAGGAGACCCAAACACCACAGTGAAAAATTGGCTTGCTTGGGAATGACCCTGCAGAGGGGTATGCACTGCTTTTCTAGGAGCTGGTGTTCATGGCTCACAAATCTTCATTAACCCATTTCTAAGATGTCATCTCTAAGCTCTCATCAAGTAGGTTATTCCATGACATTTGGAGCAGAAACTAGTATTTCGTAACTGAAGTCCATTTTCTCTCTGTCTCTCTTGCGCTCTCTCTCTCTCTCTCTTTTTTTTTTTTTTTTTTTTTTGAGACAGAGTTTTCCTTTCATTGCCCAGGCTGAAGTGCAGTGGCACAGTCTTGGCTCACTGCAAGCTCTACCTCCTGGGTTCAAGTAATTCTCCTGCCTCAGCCTCCCAAGCAGTTGGGACTACAGGTGCCTGCACCAGGCCTGGCTAATTTTTGTATTTTTGGGGAAGACAAGATTTCGCCATGTTGCCCATGCTGGTCTTGAATTCCTGGTCTCAAGTGATCCTACTGCCTCAGCCTCCCAGAGTGTTGGGATTACAAGCGTGAGCCACTGAGCCCAGCCTGAAGTCCATTCTCAAGTGAATTCAAATTTTTTGGGGGTTGTAATGTTTCAAATTTAACAAGCAAATGGTAGTTACTAGCCTCTCATTTAACTAGTTTGGGCCAAGTAACTAAATTCAATGGGATTGCAGCAGAAATGTCATGGGACATTTAGGAAGAATGCAGAGAAAGATCTAATTCACTTGGCACAGAGGCCATTTCCTTCCTCACTGGTCCCTCATCTGCTTTCTGTGATGTAGAAACAATGGCTGGAGCCTCAGCATTCACACTGGGTCATGAGGCAAACTTGAAGATGAAAGTCATGTGTTAGGGTGGTAGAAGAGATAAAACTAATCCAGTTCCTGAGCATCTTGAAACCAGATATTTTTGGACCGTTCTTTTTCCAAGCTGTTTGTAGCTTTCAGCTTTGTCATTTTTACTTTTGCCTTTTCTGAACCTAAAATTCATCTGTTATTAATTTTCTCAAAAACAACTACCTGGTGCATCTTGCTGAAATATGTGGCTGTCAATGAGTAGTTACTGTATCTTTTCTAAAAGTCTTACACTAAAAGTCTAAAAGTTGTAATTTTTATTTCATAGTCACCAGGCTTCTCTAGTTTATTTGCTCTAAATAGTGAACTACCAGCGCAAACTTGTTATTACTGGAAGAAGCCAAATGTTTCTATGCTTTAACCCCAAATAGGATTGTATAATTGTCAGTTTATTGAACTGTTTGGTAGATGAATGTGAACTTACTCTGTTGATGCACACATCTATTTGCATACTTGTTCGGAGTAAGGGGTAAATGGAAGGACATTCTCCTTCTCTTCCTAGAGCTCTTGGTCATCCTGCCTCAGGCACACAGCATGAGCATGGAAAGTGTGAGAAAATTAGCATTTCCCCAGCACACTTCTTAGTGTTAACTCTCTATCTTTATCAGGTACCCTGTTGAGCATTGTTTCCAAGCTAGGAAGAGTGTAAGCTTCCTGTTCCATTCCTACTGCAGATGTTTGCTTCATGACACCTGCTTTGTGACATCAGTTATTGGGTGACTGATATTCACCTTTGCTGGAGACTCAGAAAAATTCACAAGCCTCCTAAGATTACAGTAAACACCAGCGATAAAGTTAAGCTGTCGTTTTGGGCAAGAAATACTCTCATAGGTGTCTAAATATTTTGAGTGCCAGGCTACTTCTACTTATCTGCTAGTTCCTCAGTTTGCTGAGGAATTGAAGAAAAAGATTTCTTCCATATTGGAAAAGTGATGATGATATCCCTGCATTCTGAAACTTTGGCCAAATCAGAAAGATGAAATCATCAGATCAAATTTTGCAAGTTGTATATCATAGGTGATTTTTCCCCATAAATTTATTTTTGGGAGATGGTGGATCCATAGGCATTTCAGCAGGATGGTGGAATATGAGGTTGGCTTTGTTTTTGTTTGTTTTTTTTTCTTTTTTGGAGACAGAGTCTCACTCTTGTAGCCCAGACTGGAGTGCAGTGGCATGATCTTGCAACCTCTGCCTCCCAGAGTTTAAGCAATTCTCCTGCCTTAGCCTCCTGAGTAGCTGGGATTACAGGTGCCCACCATCACACCCAGCTAATTTTTGAATTTTTAGTAGAGATGGGGTTTCTCCATGATGGTTATGCCAGTCTCGAACCCCTGACCTCAGGTGATCTGTCCACCTTGGTGTCCCAAAGTGCTGGGATTACAGGTGAGCCACCACGCCTGACTGAGGCTGGGTTTAAAAAGGCAAATTGAACAGTGAACAGGGTTGCAAGCCTCAAGTTCCTTTATAGAAATGAACGAATTAAGACGGCGTATCCATCAGAGCCCCACAGGGAGCACATTTCACGTAGGATGTCCAAGTGTGGCGATGTTAATAAAAGCACTGATTATGAACGAATCGGAAGAAAAGACAGAAAAAGGAATTCAGATAAGGCTGACCAGAGAGGCTGATTCTAACCTCTGCCTGCAGGGAAGAGGCAGGAAAAGAAAGTTGTGGAATCTTGTGAGAAATATAATTTGGAGGACATGGACTGTGAGTGAGTGAGAGCTTGGAAAGATGTGGAAGCCACTCTGAGCTTGGGAGAACATGGGGGATATTGTCAGCTTGGAAGGATGGTGGGGGTCCCTGTGAGCTTGAAGGATATAGGAGGGCCTGTGAGCCTGGTGTGGTGCAGATTGTTTGCAGGATGAGATCAGGGACTTCCTCGTCCTGCTACGTGATAGCCGTGTTCCTCATTTTCTGTTCATATTAATTTGTTCTCACATTGTTGATGGCTGTTGTGATACCTTGATTCTTGTCTTCCTGGTTTAAAAGAATTTAAACACAGACACACAACCAAAAAATGCAGCATAAATTATTGCAAAACAAAAAGAGTATCTGGAAGGTCAGGGGCAGAGTAGACAATATACCCTGAGAGAGTAGATTCAGGGCAGACTGCTAGTTACAGTGAGACAGTATTGATTATTGCTGGAGAAACTCCCTGGATGATTCATAAGGAGGTGGGAAAAGGTGTTGTTAATAAGCATGTTCTGAGTGGTCCTCCGGGAGCACACATGCACTGGCTGTATATGCTTGTTCATGCATTGTAGGTCTCATTAGTATCTTACATCTCAACCCACAGGTGTGCTTTTTACTATTAAAATGAGGCAAGGGTCAGTTTGAGAACAGGTAACATCAAAATGCGCATACTCTGTATAAGGGAAAGTCCCTACTGAAGAATTGTTTTGCTTAAATGAGCTCAATGACAATGCAAATGCTGAAGCTTAGTACTGTCATTGTAACTGTGCTTGCTGCACACAGAGAACATGGTCATTTCCTTGATTACCTATCCTGCCTCAGCACTGCTAAGAAGAAATACCAGAGACTGGGTACTTTATAAAGAACAGAGGTTTAATTGGCTCACAGTTCTGCAGGCTGTACAGGAAGCATGGTGGCTTCTGCTTCTGGGGAGACCTCAGGAGCTGACAATCATAGTGGAAGGTGAAGTGGGAGACAGCATCTTATATGACTAGAGCAGGAAGAAGAGAGCAGGAAGAAGAGAGATCTGAGAAGAGAGCAGGAAGAAGAGAGGTGCTACATACTTCTGAACTATCCAAAGACTTTGTGATTACTCACTCAGTCACTCACTATGATGAGAATCGAACTGAGCAAAGGGTGTTAAACCGTTCATGAAGGACCCACCCCTACGATCCAATCACCTCTCTCCAGGCCCCACCTCCAAAACTGGGGAATACAATTTGACATAAATTTGGTGGGAACACAGATCTAAACCCTATCACTGACTCTCCTTGAGTGCCCTTCTAATTTGCCCTAAGAAGCTCATTTTATGTCCCTGACCTGGGTAGAGTGGCATCTGGTTGGTGGTGCCCATCTCATATCACCAGGGACAAAGTAACCCCTTGTTCATCCCAGCTTGGCTTCTCATCTGTGCCTATGCCTGGTTCATGCCTTAGACACATTTAGGAAAAAAAAAAAAAAGGAAAACTCATTTTAAGGGATAACAGCATGGCAGAAAAAGGGGCAAATAAATGGGGAATTGGACCACCTGTGTAGAATAAACAGTGTAGACTTGTGTACAAAATTAGAGTTTGCATAAGGCAATCAATCATGAAGCCACACACACATGTCCCCAACAAGTGAGGACGAGTGAGGACGACACATGAAAAAGTGACTTCCGAATCTTTGGGGAAAAATATGATTCAGAATCCCTCTTCAGAAGTCACCGGTTTTTACTGTGGAGTTGTAAGAGGTCAGTCTGTGCTCTGGAAAATCTTGATGCGAGAGAGACTTGTGTTCAGCTTCCTGTTAACCCCTTTTTGGAGTCTGCCTTCTCCTTTAGCAGATAAACATCTGGTAATCCTAGGCTCTCTACTGCCGTAGGCGGTTTGTCCTTGGAAGTAAATCAGCCAGGTTTTCAAACCTGACAACCCACTTACTGACAGTTTACTAATTTATTAATTCTTAGTCAAGTGTCAATGGCTACTTAATTATGGCAACAGGCAAACAGCCCTGGCATTTTACCAGATCTAATGTCATAATAGTGGAATACCTGCTGAGTGGGAATTTTCAGTACATCCACAAGAGCAAGGGGATGCTATTTTATCTACAAGTTGGCTGTGAGGAGAAACTGTCTGATTTGCTGTTTTCAAACAGCATTTGTATCTACTCTCTACCTTTTTTTCCCACTCCAAATTATTCTCTCCTGGTTTCCCATTCTCTGTCAATTATCTAATACTAACACCCTTTCCTCCCTTCCCCACCCTTCCCATCCCCATCCATCTTCCTTTCGCCTCCCCCTCCTCCCCTCCCTTCCCCTCCCTTGTCTTCCCTTCCTGTCCCCTCCCTTCCCCTCCCTTCTCTTCCTCTCTTCTCCTCTTTTCTTTCCTTTCCTTTCGACAGGATTTTCCTCTGTCACCCAGGCTGCAGCGCAGCGGCACAATCATAGCTCACTGCAGCCTCCAACTCCTGGATATATGTATTACATATACGACAGTCATTCCTTAAAATTATAATGAATCTGCCCTATACTAATGTACCATTTTTAAATTTTTTATACTATATTTTTACTGTACATTTTAATGTTTGGATGAATTTAGATACAGAAATATTTACCATTGTGTTACAATTGCCTGCAGTATTCAGTACAGTAACCTGCTATACAGGTTTGTGGCCCAGGAGCCACAGGCTAGACCATATAGCCTAGGTGTGTAGTAGGCTAGACCATCTAGGCTTGTGAAAGTGCATTCTATGATGTTCACACGATGAGGAAATCACCTAAGGACACAGTAATCAGAATGTATCTCTGTTGTTAACTGATACATGACTGTAGCCTTTACTAATACTGTAGCCCAAATGTTCATGTATTCTCCAACATTATCCTAATCCCCAAGGTTACAGTATTAGAAATTGGGACTTTGGGGAGGTGATAAGGTCATGGGGATGGAGCCTTATAGGTGAAATCAGTGCCCTTATAAAAGGGACCTCAGGGAGCTCCCTCGCCCCTTCCACTATGTAAGAACACAGCAAGAAGGACTGTCGACAAACCAGAAAGGAAGTCCACACCAGACAGTAAATCTGCCTTGTCTTGATCTTGGACTTCCAGAGTCCAGAACTGTGGGCAATTAATGTCTGCTGCTTATAAGCCACTCAGTATACTGCATTTTGTTATGGAGGCCGAAGCTGACCAAGACAGTTACACACTGAGATCTGAGAAATCCCATGGTTTCGGGCATGAAAAAAAAATTAGAGACAGGACTGGTGGAGGTTTTTTCTCGGAATTCAGTCTTTAATTTGAGTTCCATTCCAGAGGCCATTTCTTACTGTGACTGGAAATGTTTGAGCAGCCTGTGTTCTCTTTCTTTGTATTCCTGCTCTGATTTTATCTTCTAGTCTCCAACCAGGAAGTTAAATCTTCACAGTTGCTAACAGAAATGAAAAATGTGACCATTTCCTCCAGGGCAACCATGTGTTTTAAGTTCTCTGAAACAGCTAGCATGCATCATTTTGTACATTCTTATTTTGTAAATAAAACCATCTACTTTCAAATAATAACATGCTATGGATGGAAAAGTCTCTTCAGTGTATGATCTGACTTTTGTTTACTGCAATTTGGTGATTTGATGATAATTAGAGAGAAATAATAGCCTTGATATACCTGCTGGGGACATTAAAATGGGATTGAGAGAGAGTGAATTCCCAACTGGGGAACAATGATGCAATGTGTGAAAACCGTGCCTGTCTACAACAGCTCTTGGGCTTAGGAAAATCTTCACATAATTTCTTGTAGAAACGGCTGCGTAAGGGCGGCAGGCTGTTGAGGTCTGCAGTTTGTCTGGTTTTCTTCTGACAGTTTATAACAGATTTTTTTCTCAGTATATACTGCTTGCACACCCACATTTGGGCAGGCAGATGTCTGCACATGGAAGATGGTATTTTGCTTAAGGGATACCGTGCAAACAGTGCCTCATCTTGCACCCAGCCAGGAAATATACATCAGTAATTGTGACCACATGTGTATGCTATTTCGTGATGTCATGAAAGATTTGCTTGTGTTGTAGTTAGAAAAAAATGGGTGAGGTTAACGGCCTGGGGGAGTTTTAATCTTGGATAGCCTAACAGTTTGGTGAACATAAAGGCAGTCTGGATAACCCATTGAGATTATTTTTTGTTGTTGTTGCAGAAAAGCATCTAGATGCTTGAAATACACATCTTTGTTATAGATACAGAGAATGTGAAGGCTTTCTTTCTTCCTAAGCATGGAGAGCTAAGGCTACATTTTCTAAATCCCAAATAAATTGAGTGCAAAGAAACCCCAATAGTAAGAAATAACACTAAAGGATATCATTATAGCATATGCTATACCAGTTACATGATCTTCAGTGTGGGGGTTCACAGTAACTGAAGAACAAATCACAATTTTGTTACATGATAGTTAATACCACTATAGCATACACTAAGTTCTTCTTCTGCTTAGTCTTGTTAAAGCAAATAATTTTAATTCACAGGTGGGTATCTTGAAGGTATCATCTCTGTTTATAGATTGAGGCTTACAGAAATTAAACAAAAATAAATATTGTTATCTACAAGCAAAATCAAAGATAATAAATTCACATTAACTGTAATTATCTCGATGTTTTATGCAAAAATGTCTTTCTTTTGAAACAACCCAACATGAAAAAGCAAACATGAACTATAATTGGATTATCTTAGTATAAACCTAGTTTTCCATTTAACTGGTACTCTACTAAGTTGTTTAACAGATGACTTACTCATAATATGCCAGGTTTGATGTTTATCTTTTCAGGATAGAATTATAAAGATTTTGTTAAATTTTTATTTTTTATTTATTTAGTTTTTTGAGATGAGGTCTCACTATGTTGCCTAGGCTGGTCTTGAACTCCTGGGCTCAAGCAATCTTCCCACCTTGGCATCCCAGAGTGCTGGGATTACTGGTGTGAGCCACCATGCCTGGCCTATGATGATTTTTTTTAAAGTCTATCAAATTTTGTTTGCAATCTTTTGTTCCCCTAAAAATAATAGATGGAATATTGCATAATACATCTAACTTATTAAAAGAAGTCCTTTAAAACTCAATAGAGTAAATCTGACAGTGTTTGAACTGGCTTAAGGGTTTGCATTAAATAGAAAACAACCCGATGCACACTCCAAACATCTTACATTGGGGTTTCAAGCGATAGAAGCAAGAGTTGACCCAACTGTGTTTGAAAATTTCCAGAATCTGTTATCTCAAAGGTATGCTGCTTTGATGTTTTGACAATTCTGATGGCAAGATGCTTTCTAGTAGGTTGATTTATGCTTGGGCTGTTCCCTCAGCTCCATCTCCTCAACTCAGGGAGTTTTCCAGGCTTCTTTTAGTTTCTACCTTTCAGTCATAGCCTGGAAATGCTCTCAAGGCAGTGAGCTGGGGCCACCATAGGTCTCACTTTGCTTATCTGCTTCTAGAGAATCACTCTCCTTTTATTTTCTCTCTTTCGAAAATTTATTTATTTTCCCTTTATTTTAAAAATTAATCTTCTTTTGAGAATTACTCTCCTTAACTACCTGGTATCCAGTCCTGAAAATGTTGCTCCCTTAAATAGTTAACTCTTTACTTTTTGGTCATTTGAGGCTGGAGGGAAAACTCTATTTATGTTACTCCATCTTGACTGGAAGCATAAGTATGGTGGCCAGCTTACAATGGTTTGCCTGTGGCTTTTTTGGTTTTAGTACGGAATGTCCTCATCACAGGGTGTATTCAGCAATGAACCTCTAAGTTCTGAGTCAACTAGATGTTGGCCACCCTCGGTGGATGTCCAGATAACATTCTTTCACTCTACTTCTTTGATCTCTTTGGTTTTCTAGTAATGGTAGTATGGTCCGTGTTATTCTGTTTCTTTATTAAACTTATATAAAATGTATGCTATTCCCAATGTCTAAGAGCTAAAGGTGTTGTCTCTTTCAGTGGACATCCTTACAGAGTTTATCATTTTTTATGGTTTGTGAACTTAAAAAATGACATCTAAGAGGTGATCAATTAAGTAACCTGAAACTATATGTATATATAGTATGTGTATATACATATGTGTGTATATGTGTGTGTGTACATATTACATGTGTGTGGGTGTATATATACATATGTGTATATATATATACACTGCATCAGACAAATCTGGCTTAACTTTCATTTAACAAAATTGTTATTTGTTCTTCAGTTGCCATGAACCCCTACATTGAGGATCACGTAACTTGAATGTGCCCAGATGAACCTAGCATGCAACTTGAGAGAAACCTAACTGAGGAGTAGGGACTGAATTAAGAAGCAGACACCACATTTCAGGATTCAGGATCCAGTCAGATTGAACCCTGCCATCAACCTATGGCAGGATCCAATCAGATTGTGCCTCTTGGCATCATCCCATTGCAGGATCCAATCAGATCATGCCTTTTGGCATCACTTCATTGCAAAGTCCAATTAGATCTTGTCTAATTACCTTGTGCTTATAAAGCCTGACCTGAAGCCCAGCTCACAGACATAGATTTGAGCGTTACTTCCTGTCTCTTTGCCAGCTGACTCACAGTAAAGCTTTTCTTTTGTCAAAAGCCAGTGTCATGGTATTAGTCTCTATGTGCATTGAGCAGCAAGTTCATTGATTGTATGGTCATCTGTAGCTCTGTCTGTAGCTATAGATATTCAGCTACAGAAACATCATGGCTGCGTGCTGCTAGTAATCATGCCAAACATGTGCTATAAGACCATAAGGTCTTTCCGGATTCTCTGATCACCATAATCCAATACAAAATGTTCTTTTTTGAAGTTGAGCAGAAAGAGATGATCAGAAATCACTTAGTGGGTTGAGGAGAGTAATGCAAAAGATATTTGGAGAGTAGGAGGAGGAAGTGGGCTGGATAAACACAACAGGGACTACATGTTGGCAGCTCCTATAGAGACTGTTTCTGAGGTGAATGCATTTATGCCAGGAAACAAAAATTTACTTTGTGAGTGTATCTACTTTCCTAATGTGCAGCTATTTATTGACATTAATGGATATCTCAGGTTTTTTTTCACTCCATCCAAATTTAAAGCTTCGTAGTATCCTAATTTATTCAGTGTTGGAAGAAGCCCTTAACCTTGTCACCCCACTTCTTTTAAGGAGAGTTCTTATCCAGGACTATAAATCAAAATCCCAGGGAGAACATTAGAAAAATTTATGCACCCTGTTCTTTTTCAGCAGGTCTAGGGGAGGGGAGAAAATCTGAACTACCTGTTTAAAAAATTTTTTAAAAAAGATCTTTCTGACACGTACCCTTAAAGACTCACCATTGTATGGAAAAGGAGGACCTTAAAAATAGTTACATTTTCCACTTGATCATGCCAAACAATTATGTAAATGAGAAAATGACATATTTTGCAGCTAACTTGCCAACCTGAAAACACTTTTTCCTTTTGTATATTGACTAGCAAATTGGGACAATTTAACTTGCATCCTAGCCAATTTCTGCAGAAGCTGGGGTTCTGTGTCTTCAGCTGGTTTGCAACTGATACAAGCGGCTGTATCTCTACTGGACGGAAATTGCAGTGTGTAACCCATGGCATGAAAAACAGGTTATGAAAGCATTTTGGAAAGCAAAGGGACTCAGTTTCAGAAAGTGCTGGGGCTCCTCAGTTAGCATTTACTCTGCTCCCACTACCTGCTGACAACTCACATCAATGCCTGGGTATATGGATCTTGCTGGAAAATCAAAATGTAACTGGGAAATAGAGATGCAGAGGTTCAATATTGTGCAAGGTAGGAGGAAGGCAGGAAGGAGACTTGCCAATAAGATAAATGTTGAATGAATAACTGTAGATAATCTGCCTATGGTTGGGCTGATGGTAAAAAGTATGAGGGAAGTTTGCTTAGACTGACTCCTCAACCTGGAATTGAAGCAAGTGCATGGTGGGGAGATGCTGCCATTCATGGGAGGAATGGTGTTGAAAAGTTAAAACATAGAACAAACTTATCTCATCTCTACTTGGGATCATATTCTTACCCTTTGCAAAGCAAGCTGTGATTCAGAGGCAGTGAAAGACATCACTTGGGGCTTCAATTCTTTGCAGACTTATCCTTCAGTGGATCAAAGTTTTGTGTCTAATCCGTTACGAAGAGATTGTCTTTTAAATTTTTATCTTTTCTCCCTTTTTCCTTCTTCTTTCTCCTCTTCCTCCTTCTCTTTTCCTCATCTTCCTTCATCTCTTGCTTTTTCTCTTTTCCTTCTCTTTTTTTCTCCTTCAACTTCTTCTTATTCTTCATGGCTTACCCTTCATGTTAATGTGAAAACAATATGACTTGAGTCAAACTTGGACATTGAGGAAAAGTTTATTCCTTATGAGTACCTTCACTAGTACTTATGATATCAGTCCATAGCATCCAAAATATGACAT
The DNA here is from genome assembly GCF_008728515.1 of Papio anubis. Taxonomy (NCBI): domain Eukaryota; kingdom Metazoa; phylum Chordata; class Mammalia; order Primates; family Cercopithecidae; genus Papio; species Papio anubis. Next base: position 142,342,842 of record NC_044996.1, read on the forward strand.
TAGGCTCTCCATTAATTCTCCAAATGCAGTTAAATCTAGGTGATGACATATACCACAATCGTAATGTATTGGCTAATGAGAGGCTGAACAAGCCAAAAAAAAAAAAAAAGAGAGAGAGAGAGAGAAGGAAAGGACCTTAATTTGGAAACTGCCAATGACAGCTTTTACTGTTCATTGCTCTAATCCCTACTGGTAGGTCCTTGAAGGCATTCTTGATGTGGTACAATGAACATGGCATTTTGCTTCCATGGTTTTACCAAAACCTGTAAGCCATCTGAATGTGAAAAAAAATCTTGACAGATCCTAATTGAGGGATATCCTAGAAAATACCTACCAAGTTGTGTCCTCAAGACTGTCAAGGTCATCAAAAACCAGGAATGTCTAAGAAATTGTCTCATCCAAGAGGAGCATAAAGAGATGTGATAAAATGTAACATAAGATCTTGGAAGATGCTGGAACAGAAAGAGAATATTAGGTGAAAACCAAGGAGATCTAAATAAAGTAGGAAATTTAGATGGTGATGATGGTGATGATCATGCTGGTGATGGTAATGGTGGTGTTGGTGATGATGGTGTTGGTGATGAGAGTCATGATGATGGTGATGATCGTGGTGGTGATGATGGTGGTGATTATGGTGATGGTGGTGGTGGTGATGACATGATGGTGATGATGATAATGGTGATGGTTAAGATTATGGTGATGGTGATGATGCTGATGATGAGGTGATGAGGGTGATGATGATGGTGATGGTGAAGGTGATGATGGTGATGATGGTGATGAGATGATGATGGTGATGGGGATGATTATGATGATGGTGATATAAGCTTCCAATGAGAAATAATGTTGTTTCTAAATATAGGTCCAATGTAGGTTAGTAGACACACAGGAAAGCCTTTTCAGGAAACCCAGCTCTCACTGCTGTCTTCGCTATCGAAAGAGTGTTATACTTGCCCAGCAAACAACATCTATAGGAACTAGCCCTCAGGAAAGAAAGAAAAAAAAGGCAGCAGAGGATCAGTCCATTCTTCTCATAGTTCATTGATATACTTGGTCACATGCTGCCACTACCTGCAAGGGAGACTTGGAAAAGGTAACACTATAAGGGCAGATATGTGCTCAACAAAAACTTTGGTGGTGGGTGGAGCGGGAGAGTTCTCTGACAGAAAATACAAAGGAGAGAATAGAAGTTACCAATGTGCATCTTAGTCTTCAGGGAGATGATGAATTGAACCAGGGAAACTGCAGAGGGACTAAGGAAAAAGGGAAAGATTAGAGAGGGAAGTTATCCACAGACTTGGTGGAACATTTTGCCAGGTCTGACGTGAGGATGATGATTGGACACGGAAGCTAAAAAATATGGTCATGATTTATCACTTGGATAAAAAGATAGTGACTCCTTGAGATATGCCATATAATGGTGGTACAATAGTGATGAAGGGAATGCTATGGTTTGAAGGTTTTTGTCCCATCCCAAATGCATGTGTTGGATACATAACTTCCAATGCAACAGTTTTGGGAGGTGGAGCCTAAGAGGAGGTGTTTGGGTCATGAGAGCTCCACCTCATGAGTGCATTAAGCAGCTATAAGAAGAGCATGTGTGGGGGTGTGTTCTCCTCTTTCTGTCTTTCTCTTTCTCTCTCCCACACAACCCCCCATGTTTCATTGGCACATGAAGAAATAACCTTTCTCCCCTCTGGAGGGCCCAGCATTCATGGCACCATTCTATAGGATAGGAGAAAAAGTCCTGACCCGTGATACCTTGTTTTTGGAATTCCCAGATGCCAGAACTTGGAGAAAATAAATTTCTTTTCTTTATAAGTTACCCAGTCTGTGGTAATTTGTGACAACAGCATAAAATGGCCTAAGATGAGGTGAGGGGCTAATAAATATGAGTTTGAGTTAAATAGAGGCATCCAAGTAAACAGATTCAGTAGATCAATGACAATTTGAGTCTCACCAGGGAAAGGCCAAAGACCCAGGGAGCTATGTGTGTATGGGAGATATTTAATGGAGCAGAAGTAGATGAGGTCTCAGAGAAAAAGAAAGGGACCAAGTGTAAACTTTTACAAATATGGGTATGTGGAGGAGAGAAAACAATAAAATATAATGATAGACATGGGAAGTATGAATGCTACCAGGAAGAGGCAAGGAGAACACTGTGGAAAACAGGGGAGGATAGATTTCAGAAGAGAGAGACAAGGCAGTAAAGAAGAAAAACTCCTGAGAATGGGTTCCTGGGTGGAAGTGAGATCTCAACCATGTTTCCCAGGGTGGCATCACAGAGCAATGAAGATGGCTGGAGCCATGACCCTTGGGAGAAAATGAGTGATCCATGAGTGAAGATATTTGCTAGTGATAGGAAGGAGAGAGAGTGGACAGTACCTTTTGAGAAAGAGGCAGTTCAAGAGAAAACTTAGTGAAGGCAGGAAATTCTGAGAACATCTGCCATTTTTTTGTTGTTGTTGTTCTAAAAACGTCTAGCACTATCTGGCATCTTTGATTCACATAAAGTTGTTGAAAACCAAGGAGAAGAGAGATACTAAGAGAATGCCAGTGAACTACCTCATTGTGAGCAGGAAGAGGAGGAGGACATGAGTGTTGGCCTGGTTAGGTAGTATCTGTGGTCAAGATATGACCAATGAAGAGGCCAACAGGGAGATTAGAATGGGTGAACAGAGCAGGCTTTTGGGAGGGAGGAATGAACCCAACACCCTGGAGATAAACGTTCCCCTGAGGATATGATAATAGCCTTGTATCTAAGATGAATGTGGCTTCCCACAGGTGATGCTACACATTCCATCACAATAGCACCATACATAGAAGCTGTCTCAGTTCTTGTTAGTCATTGCCTCATGTCCCCTGATATAGTGAGAAGACATTCTTATTAATGGCCTTTTATTCTCTTCTCTCTGTTCCCCTTGATGTAAATTATGGTTCTGAGGAAACTGTAAGGCTCTTTTTTGTTGTTGTTTTTTCACTGCCCAGAATTCTCAAATCCTATCATTCCATAGGAATCTGACTGATGTCATCTAAACCTCAGCATACATTTTTTGTTAATGATGGAAAGTTTCTCTCACCATCACCAAGGGAGTTTGCTGAGACCTAAGGGTATACGCTAAACTCTTTATCATGTAAAAAACAAAACAGAATTACCAGTGTCATTGGGGTGAACTATCTGGAAATATGAAAAATATAGAAAACATTAATAAAAAAGGAAACTCATACAGTCTATCTCAAATGCCTCCTGTGCTATAATTTATTGTTATCAAGCTATGAAAAGTATCATATGATGTTTAATGGCAGCACCTTGATTGCATATGGATATGCTGAACATGTGTCAATTATTTTTTTAGATGCTAAATTGACAGAATTTGAAAGCTCCAGATGTGAAAAGTTAAAGAAAAAAGTTGATCCCCTTGAGTTTCGTTGGAATTCTCTCGTGTTTATTCATGTTTCTTACATTAGTCAGAGTACTTATTTGCTCATTTGGGAGAAGCTAGTTATGTCAAAAGTTTCTTGTTACCGATGTTTAAATAGCTGTAAAACATTCTTTCTCTACCTGGAGAGCTGAGATTTGCTTTTTTTCCCCCTTATACATGAGTACTTTGGAACCACTTGAACATGAGCTTTTTCAGGAGTCTTTTGCCTCTTGAGCAGGGTCTACTTCAAGCTGGTATGGTTGTCCTCCTGCAAAAGACTCCAAAGTCTCCTCAAGCACAGCCCACGCATCAGGTCCCCAGCTGACAAGAAAGTCAACAATTTACATGCAGTAAAGTCTCATTCTGTTTTACAGGAGGGGGAAGAACAGAACAAACATGGAAGAGAGAATAATTGACAGGAATCTGGCTACAGTAAAAGATAATTCAATTTTATCTTGGTCAGGCAGCAAGGGTGGAGAAGATGCTGGTGGGGGTGTTGGCCCTATTCTGTCCTGTGACCTCCCAGCACCTGGCTGAGATCTTTGTAAGATTCCCAAGATCTCTTTCAGTTTTAACACCACTTCTTTATTTTCCAGCAGAGAAACAGCATTACACTGCTGACCACAATGTAACCACACTCCCAGTCTTTCCCAGGGATACTTGGGACATACATCAACTTAAAAATTCATCATTCCTGGTAACAATAGACACCAGAATTACTACAGCAGGGAGGGAGGGATGGCAGCAAGGGTTGAAAAAGTACTTATTGGGTGCTATGCTCACTACATGGGTAACAGGATCAGTTGTACCCCAGACCTCAGCATCATGCAATGTATCCAGGAAAAAAACCTGCACAAGTATCCCCTGAATCTGAAATAAAAGTTGAAAATGTTTTTGAAAAATGCATCCTTCCAAAATGGTGACAACTCATTCCCGGCCATAGTCTGAATAATGTGCCCCAAACAGATCAGCTGTTCCTCTTTACACCCTGTGAATGGAACCTTATTTGGAAAAACGAATTTTTGCAGATATGTGTAAGGTACAGATCTTGAGATGGGCAGATGATCCCGCCTGTAGGGGAAACAACTAGATGATTAATAAATGAGTTGTGGCTTTGTGCACTGAATGTGGAGATCTGACACATTTGCAAAATTATTTTTGGGGGGCTGACCTCAGTCATCTGGGCCGGCCTTGGCAGAGGCTGTGGGGGAGATGCCGGTTCCACTCAACTAGATGTGCCAGATGGAAAAAAAAAAAAAAAAGTACTTTCAACAAACCCAGAAGTAGTGACTCCTAAATTGCCAGACACGGATCCTAATGTGAGGAAGACACAAGGAGATCTGACACACCCACAGAGGAGAACGAAGGTGCGAGACAGAGCACAGAAAGAATTCAGAGAGGCTGACCTTGAGGATTGTATTGATGACTGTGGAGCCACCAGAAGCTGGAGGAGGTAAGGAAGGATCCTCCCCACAGGCTTTCCAAGGGAGCACAACCATAGAGATACCTTGACTTCAGCTCGGTGGTATTGATTCAGGACTTCCAACTTCCAGAACGTAAGAGTATGTATTAGGTTGGTGCAAAAGTAATGGCACGTTCAATACGCGTGTTGTTGGAAGCCCCTACATTGGTGGCAATTTGTTACAGCAGCCGTAAGGAATAAATGCATTCCCCTAACAAATGAGTGTCAAAGGAAAGGATATTAGAAAAAACCAGGTCTGGGAGTGGTGGCTTATGCCCATAAACTTTGGGAAGCCAAAGCAGGAGGATAGCTTGATCCCAAGAGTTTGAGACCAGCCTGGGCAACATAGTAAGACCCTGTCTCTACAAAAATTAAAGAAATAAAATAGCTGGGTGTGCTACTGCACACCTGCCATTACGTCTCTCGGGTGGCTGAGGTGGGAGGATCACTGGAATCCATGAGGTCGAGGCTACAATAAGCTACGATTATATCAGTGCATTCTAGCCTGGACAACAGAGCGAGACTCTGTTTCAAAAACAAAAAACCAAAACCCAGATGTTCCACTATATTCAAGATACTCAGTATCCTGAACACTCATCCCTCATCCTTTTTCTGTTTATGGAATTGGGCAAGAGCTTTCTTTGTCAGAGCTCACCCTTGCTTGTAAATGCTTTTACTCAAGTGAAAAGCAGAGAACGGTGGCCGGGTGTGGTGACTCATGCCTGTAATCGCAGCATTTTGGGAGGCCGATGCATGTAAATTGCTTGAGCTTAGGAGTTCGAGATCAGCCTGGGCAACATAACAAAACCCTGTCTCTACAAAAAATGCAAAACAATTAGCCAGGCATGATGGTTTGAGCCTGTAGTCTCAGCTAGTTCGGAGGCTGAGGTGGGAGGATAGCTTGACCCTAGGAGGTCAAAGCTGCAGTGAGCTGAGATCGTGCCATTGCACTCCAGCCTAAGCGACAGAGTAAGACGCTCTCACACACACACACACACACACACACACACAGAGCAGAGAATGAAGACCCGCAGCAGAATTTGGAGTGCAATCCTTTTCTAACTCATGCTGAGGGTAGAGCGATGCAATTACCCAACACCCGCCCCCCTGTCTGATTCCTGAATCATTATCTCTCAGGCAAGCCCTGTCCTTCCAGAACCCGGCCTTTGCCAGGACTGTGCCTCAAAACGGGAAGGCTCTGACCAATGACAGAATGAAGTGAGTCACCAGCGGACACTGGAAACAAATACTCATTCTTTATATCTGGGTCACCACTTCTTGGTTTGTTGAAAGTACTTTTATTTTTTTCCATCTGGCATATCTATGTGAGCAGAACCAGCATCTAACCACACCCTCTGCCAAGGCCAGCACAGATGAGTGAGGTCAGCTTCAAAAATAATTTTCCAAACCTGTCGGATCTCCAGATTCAGTGCACAAAGCTAGAACTCATTGATTTATAACGTAGTTGTTTCCCCCTATAAGCAAATAAAGAGAATAAAATCATTAGCTCGAGGCAAATGAGAGCCCCAAAGAGTGCCTGTTTCCAGGGAATGCAGTGGAGAAGTTTCTTCAGAGAGGCTGTGGGTTTCTCTCAACTGCATCATTACTCTCCAGAAATTATTTGGAATTGGAGGGTAGTGAGTTCTTTTTAACTCAGGATTCTAGTGATTTGGAATTTTAAAAGGATTAGATTATTTAGAATTTGGCTTATGACACTTAAGTACACAAAGTACAATTGTAATTCAATACAAACTGCTAACATCTAACTATTCCTCTACATGCAAACCTCAACTGTGTGGATGTGAGTATAAGTATAAATTCATATCATATGTAATAGCTATTAGATTTATTAGTTTAGCTATCATTGTCTATCTCATATCTATCTCTATCTCTTCCATTTTATCCATCTATCATCTATCTACTCATCCATCTATCAAGCTTTCTGTGTACCTACTTCCCTACCTATTAAACTCTCATGTCTCTCTGTATCAATCTGTGTATCTATTTATTATCTATCCATTTATCTCATCTTATCCATTTATCTGTTATCTTTTGTGTCTATCATCTGTCTCATCTATCATCTCTCTATTCATCTACATCCATCTATCATCGTCTATCATCATCTATGTCTTCTGTCTTTATCAATCCATCACTTAGTTATCTACTCATCCATCTATCATCTATCTACCTACTTTTCTACCTATCAAAATCTAATCTCTGTCATCTACCTAACTATAGATCTTTCATCTGTCTATCTATCTATCTATCTATCTATCTATCTATCTATCTATCTATCTAATCTATCTATCCATCATGTATCTGTTTGTCTATCTATCTATCATCTATCCATTCATTTATCCATTGAGCATATTAGCTAAGAAATTTCAAATATTCTGCCCTTATCATTTTTCATATGAAAACCACATGATAGAGCCATAAGTTGCTTCAGGAAGAAGCTATAGCTATAAGAGATGGAGCAGAAACATAGCATCTTCTCTTTCTTTCATTACAGATGTGCTATCCCCAAATGATGATTACATATGGCTTAAGTCACCGTTGCACATATTTACTTTGATATTTAATTATATTCAAATTTGTTATTGTTCTATACACCATCTCACAGTAACTCAGAATGAACATTATAGGTGTCCATTGCATTGGATACTTAATTCTACTCAACCTTATAATGGTTGTGTAGAATGCCTCCAACACACCTTTTAAGCAGATTTTTGGGATTTGTGTAATTGTTCTTTCAGATGAAGGACAGAAGACAAATTTCATCTGCATGAGGTTCCCAATCACAGCAATATTGAGTGAATGGGAATTTACAGTAGAGTCACTTTCTTCTTAAACCCTTAAACTTAAACTTCTGCCAGATGATATGAGTCTTTTCATGCCTGCCTTTGTGAGATTCACCAGTTTCTTGTCATGGCTAAATTTGGCTCTTTATTGAATGGGTTATGTGGTCATCCAATATGATCTGACATGTACTAAACTGTTTCCTCTCCTTTCAGGAGTTGAGGCCCAATTTAATTGATGTCACCATGTAAAATAGCCCAGGAGTCAGGATTCCTGTTTCCATAACAGGTAAGAGAGAGGATGTGAAAAATTCTGTAACTTCTCCAACACTCAGAGTGTTGGAGAACACAAACACACCCCAAGAGTATATTAATGTATAGTTAATACACATATATTAACTATATATAAAAATATATATTAACTATAACGTATAGTTAATATATATAATATATGTATAGAGTATACGTACAATGAACAATGTGGGAGTTGGGGTGCCAACCCTCCATGCAGTCAAAAATCCACCTGTAGTATGAGCACAGTGGCTCACACCTGTAACCCCAGCACCTTGGGAGGCTGAGGTGGGTGGATCACTTGAGCTCAGGAGTTCAAGACCAGCCTGGCCAACATAGTGAAATCCTGTCTCTACTGAAAACACAAAAATTAGCCGAGTGTGGTGACGTGTGCCTGTAATCCCAGCTACTCGGGAGGCTGAAGCAGAAAAATCACTTGGACCCAGGAGCCCGAGGTTGCAGTGAGCAGAGATTGAGTCACTGCACTCCATCCTGGCCCACAAGAACACAACTCTGTCTCAAAAAAAAATCCACTTGTAACTTTTGACTCTCTCAAAACAAATAATGATAACCTACTTTTGAGTGGAAGCCTTCCTGATAACATAAACAGTCGATTAGCACATATTTTATATGTTATATGTATTAAATACTGTATTCTTACAATAGAGCAAGCTAAAGAAAAGAAAATGTCATTAAGAAATTAATAAGGAACAGAAAACACATTTACTATTCATGAGTGGAAGTGGATCATCATAAAAGTGTGCATCCTCAGTGTCTTCACATTGAGGAGGCTGAGGAGGAAGAGAAGGGTTGGTCTTGCTGACTCAGTGGTGCCAGAGGTGGAAGAGAATCCAATCCCCTTCTAAGTGGACCACAAAGTTCAAACCCGTGTTGTTCAAAGGTCAACCGTACTATAATTAAGTAATGTATCAATGGACAGTGGTTCCTACAATGAAGCCATTGTCCTAACAGTGGCTTGTGATAAATTTTTGAGAATACATATAATTATTTTTGGTAGATGGTCACCAAGATGAAATGAGTGTATGCATAGCAAATCCATACAGTGGTTCGGGCTATTTTAAGTTATATTTTGCCTAAAATGGATCCTCATTCTTCACAAAGAGACTGCATTGCTCAGTCCATGTTCTTTGTGATGGAAATATTTCTGTGGTCGGGACCAGTGACTTCTTTGTTTTCCTTGGACACATTTCCTAGAATAAAATGATCTAACTATATTGCCCAAGGGAGCAGAAGATTGGAGATCTGTCGTGTGTGTGTGTGGGTGTGAGTGTGTCTGTATGTAGGAGATGGAAATACAAAGGGAGAGATAGAGAATAGAAAAAGAGAAAAAAACAGATGATAGGTAGATGATAGAAGGATGATAGAGAGAGAGATAATAGGTGATATGTAGACAGATAGATGGTAGAAAGATAAAAGGATAATAGATGATGGATGATGGATAGAAAGATAAATAGATATACGGATAGATATATACAGTTAGAAATACAGATAGAGATAGATAGATAGAAATATAGAAAGATAGAGAGAGAGAGAGAGAGAGAGAGAGAGAGAGATAGATAGATAGATAGATAGATAGATAGATAGATAGATAGATAGATAGACAGATAGATAGATAGATAGATAGATAGAAGTGGAGAGGACTTTCATTTTTAAGAAATATATTAGCTGCACTGAGGGAAACCCAGCAGCCATTCTGCCATGAACCTTCCTTTGCAGGGTTGTAACCACGTTCTTCTCATCATCGATCATTAGGGTTTATGCACATGCGCTTAAACAACCGCAGAAAAATGCAGGTTATCCATGCTTCTGCCAGATGATATGATCCTAAAATGGAACTACTTGAGAGACACGCTATTGAAGGAGCATTTTCAAAGGACTCATGGTCCTGGATAGCATAGATTTTTTTTTCAGTAAAATAAAATCTGGACCATCCAAAAGCTGAGCTCTTAGTCCACTTCTGTTGTAGTTCTCCACAGAATTGCTACTGCTGAGCAGTACTTTCTTATTGTGCACGGACCTCTAAAATTAGAATATCTGTAACAGATTGCACTTTTAAGTTGTGATCCTGTCTTTCCTGCAGGGGTACTGTTGAAGACATTTTTGGTATGAATGACCCAGATATGACTGGAAAAGCTTTGCATAATTTCTTACCAAAGAAATGTATTATTAATAACACAGAAGATGTCTCACTTTTTTCTTTTGGCTTCCAGGAAGCTTGTCGCTATGTATTTGCGATTAATATTAATTTTATTTTTTAATTTTAATTAATTAATTTTTTATTTTTTTGAGATAGAATCTTGCTCTTGTTGCCCAGGCTGGAGTGCAGTGGCATGATCTTGGCTAGCTGCAACCTCTGCCTCTTGAGTTCAACCAATTCTCGTGCCTCAGCCTCCCAAGTTGCTGGGATTACAGGCACCCACCACCATGCCCGGCTATTATTTCACAGCACTTTCTGAGTTCATCCCTAGCATCTTATGTTGTGTAAGTTTTTGGACAATGTGTGACTCTGAGGACAGGGATCATGTCCTCTTGGTGCTGTTGCAGTAAAAGATAAGCACGATAGATCTTGGTTAAATATTAATAGAAAAATGCATTCTGTCTTTCCACCTGTGCTCAATAAGATTGATCCTTTCCATCCAGAGCTTGATTACAGCAGCCTTTTGACCTCACATCTGATAAAAATTTTGATTTTGTGTTTTGAAGTCACCATTATTGATAGATATTTCATTCTTTATTATATTGTATATATACATAATTATTTGTATATGTATTTTATAGATAATAAATTATGTTATTAAAATTTAATGTTATCCATAAATATGTAATAATTTGAATATGTAAAGTATATAATATAAGTAGTTTAAAAAGTATAAATAAAATAATATAATAATAAAATAGTATAAAATGTTATGTATGTCATAAAATATATTCATAAAATATAACTATGTATCATATATAATTTATATCATTTTATATTACATATAACTATATTATCTATTACATAATTTATGCTATAGTTATATAATATATAACACCATATACAATATATGACATATTATATATGATATATGATATATATTACATATAAAACATTTAATTATAATATACTACATAGTATATAATATATATTACATAATATATAATGTATATAACATACAGACATAACACCATGTTATATAACACCTTATACTATAAAATATATGACATTTACATTATATTATGTATATGATATATATTACATAAAACATATTTATGTCATATATTACATAGTATATATTACATAGACTATAATATATATTACATAGTATATTATATATAACATACATAGACATATAATGGTATATTATACATCATATAGTTATATATTACATATTATTAAGTTGGTGCGAAAGTAAAAAAAGGTTTCTGCCATTAAGAGTAATGGCAATTTAATATATAATATGAAATAACATATAATTTGGGTTTTCTTATAGTAATATAATATTTGAAATACTATATATTATATATTACATATAGCATTTAAGTATTATATATTATAATATTTAAGATATATTATTATATTATATATAACGTACCTATTATACATAATATATAATGTATACCTCCAAATCCAAAGTATGTTCAATTTGACTAATACTTACAAGGCACCTTCAGCATCTGAGGTATTCTGAGGCCATTTCCTGCCATTTTGACTGGGTAAATTTTTGGCGATCAATTGTTGATTCCCAATGGTGTCCCTGCTTCTAATCTTTTCCTGTCTAGGGGACCCCAAACCACAGGCCAGCTTCTGTCTGAGAATCTTATCTCTGCTCACACCTCTCTCATGCTCAAAATCCTTCAAATGCCTCCAGCTATCCCAAGAAAAGGGAAAGTCAGACTCCTTTGCCTCATTCTCAGCACATCCCCTCATCAGCCATTTTCTCATATTTCAGCCTGATTTGCACTATAACATATCAGGAGAGTTAAGTTTGGGGCTGGAAGAAAACCCTTCGGGTCCTGGCATCGTTTGGCCAGAATTCCATCTGCTCAGGCTGCTTCTGAGCAAAGCAATGCTTATGACCCCATAGAAGGTCCTTCCTTCCCATGGACACACCCACCCTTCTGAGCTCATGGTGAGGTGAGGACCAAATGCTTTGCAGAAGAGTGATGCATGGAATATGTCAAAAAACCCCTGTGAAATTGGATGGCGTGCAAACTAAACATCAGGCGCCCCACAAACCCTAGCCAAAATCGAGCTTGACTTCTTGCACAGGGAGTTGTGGGTTTAAGGATGATATCAGATACTTGAAGAAACTGAGATTTTTTTATGAGAAACTTTTTTTTACATTTACTGCATTTACTTTTTTTCTATTATTGATACATACTAGTTTACGTATCTATGGGGTACATGTGATAGTTTGTTGCTTGCATAGAATATGTAGTGATCAGACCAGATGTATTTGGAGTATTTGTAACATGAGAGTTAATAATTTCTATGTGCTGGGAACATTTCAAGTCTTCTAGCTATTTTAAAATACACAATACATTATTGCTAACTATAGACACCTTACCCTGCTATCAAATATTAGAACTTATGTCTTTTATACAACTGTATAAAATTAGGATTTGATGACCATCTATGATATATGCCAGCAACAGAGTATCAGGCTGATGCTTTTACATCTCTGCCCTACAGGGTCTTTTGATGTACATTGGGAATAATAATCTTTATATTACAGAGATTTGGGGGGAAAGATTAGAGATGATATATATTAAAACAGGGTTCCCCATGTGGCCTGTTAGGAACTGGGCCGCACAGCAGGAGGTGAGTAGCAGGTGGACAAGCAAAGGTTCATCTGTATTGGCAGCTGCTCTCCATCACTCACTCTGCCTCCTGAGCGCCACCTCTTGGCAGATCAGCGGTGGTATTAGATTCTCATAGGAGCATGAACCCTATTGTGAACTGCACATGGGAGAGATCTAGGTTGATGCTCCTTATGAGAATCTAATGCCTGATGATCTGTCACTGTCTCTCATCCCCCCAAGATGGGACTGTCTCGTTGCAGGAAAACAAGCTCAGGGCTCCCACTGATTCTACATGATGGCATGTTGTAAAATTATTTCATTGTATATTGCAATGGAATAATAATAGAAATACGGTGCACAATAAATGCAATGTGCTTGAATCATCCTGAAACCATCCTGCTCCCAACCCTAGCCATGGAAAAGTTGTCTTCCACAAAACCTGTCCCTGGTGCCAAAAAGGTTGAGGACTGCTGTGTTTAAATACTGTTTGCTTTACTCAGCAAACTGTCATAAGTTTGCTGTGATATCAGCGTGACCACAGATAAGGCTCTCAATAAATGCACCAGTTAAGTTTTTGATGAAAATGAATATATTTTTCTTGGGTTTCCTAGAAGCACCATTCTAACGCTGGAAAGACAGTCCCATAATATCAAGAAGAAAGACAAGCTAAGGATTGCATACTGAAATTATTTTAACAGCTGAAGTTCCTCGTATATATGCCACTCTTTTGCAAACACCCATTAGAAGAGAAAACAAACAGACATTTGAGGCTTCATTTCTTGCCATCCTCCTCTTCAATTTCCTTTATCCTCCTAATTCACAAATGTAGCCACTTGGATGCAGCAGCATCCTATTGCAATTTCCTTTATTTATTTCATTTCATTTTTTGAGACAGAGTCTTGCTCTGTCTCACAGGCTTGAGTGTAGTGGTGCAATCTCGGCTCACTGCAACCTCCGCCTCCTGGGTTCAAGTGATTCTCGTACCTCAGCCTCCTGAGTTTCTGGGATTACAGGCGCATTTCACTACGCCTGTCCAATTTTTGTATTTTTAGCAGACATGGGGTTTCGCCATGTTGGCCAGGCTGGTCTCACACCTTGACCTCAAGGGATCCGCCTGCCTTGGCTTCCCAAAGTGCTGGGATCACAGTTGTGAGCCACTGTGCCCAGTCACAATTTCTTGGATCACAATTTTTTTCTGCATATAGTTGGAGGTTCTTTTTTTTTAAAAAAAAAAAAAATCTAAGAGAATTGTATGAGTAAAAGAAGAATTAGAATAAGAACATGATATACTTGAGGGTGCTTTTTAGATGATTATAACTGAATTTAGTTTTTCCTATTGTAAAAACTATTGTTACATTGAAAATCTAAAATGAACTTTCAGCGTTTGGTGGTTAAGGCCAGTTTTACATATTAGGTAAAGAATTTTATTGGTAAGACTCTACTCATAGTTATTACCCTGAGAAAAATAGACATAAGAGATGGGAATGCATTTTTATGATTTAGGGTCTTACCATTTTAAAGGAAGGTGATTTACCCTGAGATATGGTAGAGAAAATAATGCTTGCTGTGTTAGTTTGCTAGGGCTGCATAACCAGGTCCCCCAGAATTCTCCCATGGTCCTGGAGGCTGGAAGTCTGAGATCAAGGTGTGGGCAGGACTGGTTCCTCCTGAGGTCTCTAGCCTGGGCTTGGAGATGCTGTCTTCTCTTGTGCCCTCACAGGATCGTCCCTCTGTGTGTGTCTGTGTCCTTATCTCCTCTTCTTATGAGACGTCTTAGTCCATTTCAGGCTGCTATCACAGAATACCACAGACTGGGAGGCTTATAAACAACAAACAATGAGTCTCTCACAGTCTTGGAGGTTGGAAGTCTGAGATCAAGGTGTGGGCAGGGCTGGTTCCTCCTGAGGCCTCTCTCCTGGGCTTGGAGATGCTGTCTTCTCCGTATATCCTCACGTGATCATACCTCTATGTGTGTCTGTGTCCTAATACAATTGGAAATAAAAAATGTTTTAAAAAGAAATACCAAATGTCTGCAGAAAATATTGAAATACTAATTCAGTAAAAATGGTAAAATGAAAACTAAAATGGTTATTTATAGTTCTTAATGAAGTACCATTTGCAATAAAAATATATCTTTTATTATTATACTTTAAGTTACAGGGTACAAGCGCACAACGTGCAGGTTTGTTACATATGTATACAACATGTGCCATGTTGGTGTGCTGCACCCATTAATTCGTTATTTACATTAGGTATTTCTCCTAATGCTTTCCCTCCCCACTCCCCCCACCTCATGACAGGCCAGGGTGTATGATGTTCCCCACCCTGTGTCCAGATGTTCTCATTGTTCAATTCCCACCTATGAGTGAGAACAGGCAGTGTTTGGTTTTCTGTTCTTGTGAGAGTTTGCTAAGAATGATGGTTTCCAGCTATATCCATGTCCCCACAAAGGATGTGAACTCATCCTTTTTATGGCTGCATTGTATTCCATGGTGTATATGTGCCACATTTTCTTTACCCAGTCTATCATTGATGGGCATTTAGTTTGGTTCGAAGTCTTTGCTATTGTGAATAGTGCCACAATAAATATACAGGTATATGTGTCTTTACAGCAGCATGATTTATAATCCTTTGGGTATATATTCAGTAATGGGATGGCTGAGTCCCAAAGTATTTCTAGTTCTAGATCCTTGAGGAATTGCCACACTGTCTTCCACAATGCCTGAACTAGTTTACACTCCCACTAACAGTGTAAAAGCGTTCCTATTTCTCCACATCCTCTCCAGCACCTGTTGTTTCCTAACTTTTTAATGATTGCCATTCTAACTGGTGTGAGATGGTATCTCATTGTGGTTTTAATTTGCATTTTTCTGATGACTAATGATGACGAGCATTTTTTCATGTGTCTGTTGGTTGCATAAATGTCTTCTTTTGAGAAGTGCCTATTCATATCATTTGCCCACTTTTTGATGAGATTGTTTGATTTTTTCTTGTAAATTTGTTTAAGTTCTTTGTAGATTCTGGATATTAGCCCTTTTTCAGGTGGGAAGATTGCAAAAATTTTCTCTCATTCTGTAGGTTGCCTGTTCACTCTGATGGTAGTTGCTTTTGCTGTGCAAAAACTCTAGTTTAGTTAGATCCCATTTGTCAATTTTGTCTTTTGTTGCCATTGCTTTTGGTGTTTTAGTCATGAATTCCGTGCCCATGCCTATGCCCTGAATGGTATTGCCTAGGTTTTCTTCTGGGTTTTTATGGCTGTAGGTCTAACATTTAAGTCTTTAATCCATCGTGAGTTAATTTTTGTATAAGGCATAGGGAATGGATCCAGTTTCAGCTTCCTACATATGGCTAGCCAGTTTTCCCAGCACCATTTATTAAATAGAGAATCCTTTCCCCATTTCTTGTTTTTGTCAGGTTTGTCACAGATCGGATTGTTGTAGATATGTGGTGTTATTTCTGAGGCCTCTGTTCTGTTCCATTGGTCTATATATCTGTTTTGGTACCAGTACCAGGCTGTTTTGATTACTGTAGCCTTTTAGTATAGTTTGAAGTCAGGTAGCATGAAGCCTCCACCTTTGTTCTTTTTGCTTAGGATTGTCTGGGCTATGCAGGCTCTTTTTGGGTTCCATATGAACTTCAAAGTAGATTTTTCCAATTCTGTGAAGAAAGTCAGTGGTAGCTCAATGGGGGTAGCATTGAATCTATAAGTTACTTTGGGCAGTCTGGCCATTTTCACAATATTGATTCTTCCTATCCATGAGCGTGGAATGTTTTTCCATTTGTTTGCATCCTCTCTTATTTCCTTGAACAGTGGTTTGTAGTTCTCCTTGAAGAAGTCCTTCCCATCCTTTGTAAGTTGGATTCCTAGGTATTTTATTCTCTTTGTAGCAATTGTGAATGGGAGTTTACTCATGATTTGGCTGTCTGTCTGTCTGTTACTGGTATATAGGAATGCTTGTGGTTTTTGCACATTGATTTTGTATCCTGAGACTTTGCTTAAGTTTCTTATCAGCTTAAGGAGATTTTGGCCTGAGAAGATGGGGTTTTCTAAATATACAATCACGTCATCTGCAAACAGAGACAATTTGACCTCCTCTTTTCCTACTTGAGTACTATTTATTTCTTTCTCTTGCCTGATTGCCCTAACCAGAACTTCCAATACTATGTTGAATAGGAGTAGTGAGAGAGGGCATACTTGTTTTGTGGTGGTTTTCAAGGGGAATGCTTCCAGTTTTTGCCCAGTTTGTAGTTCTCCTTGAAGAAGTCCTTCCTATCTCTTGTAATTTGGTTTCCTAGGTATTTTATTCTCTTTGAAGCAATTGTGAATGGAAATTCACTGATGATTTGGCTCTCTGTGTGTCTGCTATTGGCATATGGGAATTCGGCTGTGAATCCATCTGGTCCTGGACTTTTTTGGTTGGTAGGCTATTAATTATTGCATCAATTTCAGAAGCTGTTTTTGGTCTATTCAGGGGTTCAACTTTGTCCTGGTTTAGTCAGGATGGGTGTATGTGTCCAGGAATTTATCCATTTTTTATAGATTTTCTAGTTGATTTGCTTAGAGGTGTTTATAGTATTCTCTGGTGGTAGTTTGTATTTCTGTGGGATTGGTGGTGCTATCCCCTTTATCATTTTTTATTGCATCTATGTGACTCTTGTCTCTTTTATTCTTTGTTAGTCTTGCTAGCAGTCTATCAATTTTGTTGATCTTTTCAAAAAACCAACTCCTGGATTCATTGATTTTTTGAAGGATTTTTTTTTGTGTCTCTGTCTCCTTCAGTACTGCTCTGATCTTAGTTATTTCTTGCCTTCTGCTAGCTTTTGAATGTGTTTGCTCTTGCTTCTGTAGTTCCTTTCATTGTGATGTTAGGATGTCAATTTTAGATCTTCCCTGGTTTCTCGTGTGGGCATTTAGTGCTGTAAATTTCCTGCTACGGTCAGCTTTAAATGTGTCTCAGAGATTCTGGTACAGTTTTCATGTAGTTGAGCGGTTTTGATTGAGTTTCTTAGTCTTGAGTTCTAGTTTGATTGCACTGTGGTCTGAGAGACAGTTTGTTATAATTTCTTTTCTTTTTCATTTGCTGTGTGGTCAATTTTGGAATAAGTGCGATGTGGTGCTGAGAAGAATGTATATTCTGTTGATTTGGGGTGGAGAGTTCTGTAGATGTCTATCAGGTCTGCTTGGTGCAGAGTTGAGTTCAATTCCTGGATATCCTTGTTAACTTTCTGTCTCGTTGATCTGTCAAGTGTTGACAGTGGGGTGTTAAAGTCTCCCATTATTATTGTATGGGAGTCTAAGTCCTTTGTAAGTGTCTAAGGACTTGCTTTATGAATCCGGGTGCTCCTGTATTGGGTTCATATATATTTAGGATAGTTAGCTCTTCCTGTTGAATTGATCCCTTGATCATTATGTAATGGCCTTCTTTGTCTCTTTTGATCTTTGATGGTTTAAAGTCTGTTTTATCAGAGACTAGAATTGCAACCCTTGCTTTTTTTTTGTTTTCCATTTTCTTGGTAGGTCTTCCTCCATCCCTTTATTTTGAGCCTATGTGTGTCTCTGCATGTGAGATGGGTCTCCTGAATACAGCAAACTGATGGGTCTTGACTCTTTATTCAATTTGCCAGTCCATGTCTTTTAATTGGACCATTTAGTCCATTTACATTTAAAGTTAATATTGTTGTGTGAACTTGATCCTCTCATTACGATATTAACGGGTTATTTTGCTCGTTAGTTGATGCAGTTTCTTCCTAGCATCAATGGTCTTTACATTTTGGCATGTTTTTGCAATGGCTGGTACTGGTTGTTCCTTTCCATGTTTAGTGCTTCCTTCAGGATCTCTTGTAGAACAGGCCTGGTGGTGACAAAATCTCTAAGCATTTGCTTATCTGTAAAGGATTTTATTCCTCCTTCACTTATGAAACTTAGTTTGGCTGGTTATGAAATTCTGGGTTGAAAATTCTTTTCTTTAAGAATGTTGAATATTGGCCCCCACTGTCTTCTGGCTTGTAGAGTTTCTGCTGAGAGATCTGCTGTTAGTCTGATGGGCTTCCCTTTGTGGGTAATCCGACCTTTATCTCTGGCTGCCCATAACATTTTTTCTTTCATTTCAACTTTGGTGATCTGACAATTATGTGTCTTGGAGTTGCTCTTCTCAAGGAGTATCTTTGTGGCGTTCTCTGTATTTCCTGAATATGAATGTTGGCCTGCCTTACTAGGTTGGGGAAGTTCTCCTGGATGATATCCTGCAGAGTGTTTTCCACCTTGGTTCCATTTTCCCCGTCACTTTCAGTCACACCAATCAAATGTAGATTTGGTCTTTTCATATAATCCCATATTTCTTGGAGGGTTTGTTCATTTCTTTTTACTCTTTTTACTCTACATTTCTCTTCTCACTTCATTTCATTCATTTGATCTTCAATAACTGATACTCTTTCTGCCAGTTGATTGAGTCAGTTACTGAAGCTTGTGCATTTGTCACGTAGTTCTTGTGTCACGGTTTTCATCTCTATCACTTCATTTATGGTCTTCTCTGCATTGATTATTCTAGCTATCCATTCTTCCATTCTTTTTTCAAGGTTTGAGTTTCTTTGCGCCGGGTACATAGTTCTTCCTTTAGTTCTGAGAAGTTTGATCGACTGAAGCCTTCTTCTCAACTCGTCAAAGTCATTCTCCATCCAGCTTTGTTCTGTTGCTGGTGATGAGCTGCATTCCTTTGGAGGGGGAGATGCGCTCTGATTTTTTGAATTTCCAGCTTTTCCACACTGCTTTTCCCCATCTTTGTGGTTTTATCTGCCTTTGGTCTTTGACGATGATGACTTACTGATGGGGTTTTGGTGTGGGTATCCTAGTCAGGACCCTCAGCTGCAGGTCTGTTGGAGTTTGCTTGAGGTCCACTCGAGACCCTGTTTGCCTGGGTATCAGCAGCGGAGGCTGCAGAAGATAGAATATTTCTGAACAGCGTGTGTTGCTGTCTGGTTCTTGCTTTGAAAGTTTCGTCTCTGAGGTGTACCGAGCAGTGTGAGGTGTGAGGTATCAGTCTGCGCCTTGTGGGGGATGTCTCCCAGTTAGGCTACTCAGGGGTCAGGCACCCGCTTAAGCAGGCAGTCTGTCCATTCTCAGATCTCAACCTCCATCCTGGGAGAACCACTGCTCTCTTCAAAGCTCAGTTGAAAATGCAGAAATCACTCATCTTCTGTGTCACTCACGCTGGGAGCTTGACGTTGGAGCTGTTCCTATTCAGGCATCTTGGGTGCCCCCCTCTCTTTTGATCTTTGTTGGTTTAAAGTCTGTTTTATCAGAGACTAGGATTGCAACCCATGTTTTTTTTGTTTGTTGGTTTTCCATTTGCTTGGTAGATCTTCCTCCATCCCTTTCTTTTGAGCCTATGTGTATCTCTGTATGTAAGATGAGTTTCCTGAATACAGCACACTGATGGGTCTTGACTCTTTATCCAATTTGCCAGTCTCTGTCTTTTAACTGGAGCATTTATTCCATTTACATTTTAGGTTAATATTGTTATGTGTGAATTTGATCCTTTCATTATGGTGTTAGCTGGTTATTTTACCCATTAGATGATGCAGTTTCTTCCTAGCGTCAATGGTCTTTACAATTTGGCATGTTTTTGCAGTGATTGGTACCAGTTGTTCCTTTCCGTGTTTAGTGCTTCCTTCAGGAGCTCTTGTAAGGCAGGCCTGGTGGTGACAAAATCTCTTAGCAGTTGCTTGTCTGTAAAGGATTTTAATCCTCTTTCACTTATGAAGGTTATTTTGGCTGGATATGAAATTCTGGGTTGAAAATTCTTTTCTTTGAGAATGTTAAATATTGGCTCCCACTCTCTTCTGGCTTGAAGAGTTTCTGTTGAGAGATCCATGGTTAGTCTGATGATCTTCCCTTTGTGGATAACCCAACCTTTCTCTCTGGCTGCCTTTAACATTCTTATCTTCATTTCAACTTTGGACAGTCTGACAATTATGTGTCTTGGGGTTGCTCTTCTCGAGGAATGTCATTGTGGTGTTCTCTGTTTCCTGAATTTGAATGTTGATCTGTCTTGCTAAGTTGGGGAAGTTCTCCTGGATAATATCCGGAAGATTGTTTTCCAACTTGGTTCCATTCTCCCCGTCACCTTCAGGTACACCGATCAAAAGTAGATTTGGTCTTTTCACATAGTCCCATATTTCTTGGAGACTTTGTTCTTTCCTTTTTACTCTTTTTTCTCTATAATTCTCTTCTCACTTCATTTCATTCATTGATCTTCAATCACTCATACCCTTTCTTCCACTTGATTGAACTGGCTACTGAAGCTTGTTCATACATTATGTAGTTCTCACGCCATGGTTTTCAGCTCCAGCAGGTCATTTATGGTCTTCTCTATGCTGCTTATTCCAGTTAGCCATTCATCTAATCTTTTTTCAAGGTTTTAAAGCTTTCTTGCAATGGATTCGAACATCATCCTTTAGCTCAGAGAAGTTCGTTATTATTGACTTTCTGAAGCCTACTTCTGTCAACTTATCAAAGTCATTCTCTGTCCAGCATTGTTCCATTGCTGGCAAGGAGCTGCTATCCTTTGGAAGAGAAGAGGTGCTCTGGTTTTTAGAGTTTTCAGCTTTTCTGCTCTGGTTTCTCCCCATCTTTGTAATTTGATCTACCTCTGGTCTTTGATAATGGTGACCTACAGCTGGGGTTTTGTTGTGGTTGTCCTTTTTGTTGATGTTGGTGCTATTCCTTTCTGTTGGTTACTTTTCCTTCTAAGAGTCAGATCTGTCAGCTGCAGATCTGTTGGAGCTTGCTGGAGGTCCACTCTGACCCTGTTTGCCTGGCCAGCAGAGCCTACAGAATGACAAATATTGCAGAATACAAATATTGCTGCCCGATCCTTCCTCTGGAAGCTCCATCTCAGAGGAACACCCAACTGTATGAGGTGTCAGTCAGCTCCTACTGGGAGGTGTCTCCCAGTTAAGCTACATGGGGGTCAGGGACCCACTTGAGGAGGCAGTCTGACCATTCTCTGAGCTCAAACTCGATGCTGGGAGAAACACTGCTCACTTCAGAGCTATCAGACAGGTATGTTTAAGTCTGCAGAAGTTTCTGCTGCCTTTTGTTCAGCTATGCCCTGCCCCCAGAGATGGAGTCTACAGAGGCAGGCAGGCCTCATTGAGCTGCGGTGGTCTCCACCAAGTTCTAGCTTCTCAGCCACTTTGTTTACCTACTTAAGCCTTAGCAATGGCAGATGCCCCTCCCCAACCCAGGATGCCACCTTGCAGTTTGATCTGGGACTGCTGAGCCTAGCGGTGAGCAAGGCTCTGTGGGCATGGGACCCATTAA
This sequence comes from Papio anubis, assembly GCF_008728515.1. NCBI lineage: Eukaryota > Metazoa > Chordata > Mammalia > Primates > Cercopithecidae > Papio > Papio anubis. Next base: position 142,364,940 of record NC_044996.1, read on the forward strand.
GCCAGGTGTAGGGTATAATCCCTGGTGTGCCGTTTGCTAATACCATTGGAAAAGCACAGTGTTAGTGTCCCAATTTTCCAGGTATAATCTGTCACAGCTTCCCTTGGCTAGTAATGGGAAATCCCTGGACCCCTTGTGCTTCCTGGGTGAGGTGATGCCTCAACCTGCTTTGGCTCACCCTCCGTGGGCTGTACCTACTGTCCAACCAGTCCCAGTAAGAAGAACCAGGCACCTCAGTTGGAAATGCAGAAATCACCTGTATTCTGCATTAATCATGCTGGGAGTTGCAGACTGACGCTGTTGCTATTTGGCCATGTTGGAACACACCCAAAAAATATATTTGAATAATATGAAATTCAGTGATTTCTTTGACTCTCAGCTTCTGGTAGTAATTAAAAGAAGCCCCTTGGTGATCTCCAGAAGAAGCCTGGAGTTCAGATAATTTGCAGTTACTAAACAAGCATGTGATTAGGCAGACACGAACTTGGATTTCCTGGTGGAAATTAGGTCTTTGTTATGGTAGATTCTGCACTTTGCACTGTGTTTCTGTCTGCATTAATACATACTTATTCATCATGATGCCTCTTTTGTTATTATACTTTAACTTCCAGGGTACATGTGCACAACATGCAGGTTTGTTATATAGCTATCCATGTGCCATGTTGGTTTGCTGCACCTATCAACCCATTATTTACATTAGTTATTTCTCCTAGTGCTATCCCTCCCCTAGCCTTCCACTCCCTGACAGGCCCCAGTGTGTGATGTTCCCCTTCCCGTGTCCATGTCTTCTCCTTGTTCAACTCCTACTTATGAGTGAGAACATGGGGTGTTTGGTTTTCTGTTCTTGTATTGGTTTGCTGAGAAGGATGGTTTCCAGCTTCATCCATGTCCCTGAAAAGGACATGAACACATGCTTTTGAATGGCTGCATAGTATTCCATGGTGTATATGTGCCACATTTTCTTTAACCAGTCTATCATTGATGGGCATTTGCGTTGGTTCCAAGTCATTGCTATTGCGAATAGTGCTGCAATAAACATATGTGTACATGAGTCTTTATAGTAGCATGATTTATAATCTTTTGGGTGTATATCCAATGAGATTGCTGGGTCAAATGGTATTTCTAGTTCTAGATCCTTGAGGAATCACCTTACTCTTTTCCACAATGGTTGATCTAATGTAGACTCTCACCAACAGCGTAAAAGTGTTTCTATTTCTCCACATCCTCCCCAGCAGCTGTTGTTTCTGACTTTTTAATGATTACCATTCTAACTGGCATGAGATGGTATCTGATTGTGGTTTTGATTTGCATTTCTGTAATGACCAGTGATGATGAGCTTTTATTCATATGTTTGCTGGCTGCATAAATGTCTTCTTTTGAGAAGTGTCTGTTCATATCCTTCACCTACTTTTTGATGGGGTTGTTTGTTTTCTTCTTGTAAATCTGTGTAACTTCTTTGTAGATTCTGGATATTAGCCCTTTGTCAGATGGATAGGTTGCAAAAGTTTTCTCCCATACTATAATACTAGAGTTTCCCTGTTCATTCTGCTGATAGTTTATTTGGCTGTGCAGAAGCTCTTTAATTTAATCACATCCCATTTATCAGTTTTGGCTGTTGTTGCTGTTGCTTTTAGTTGCTGTTGTGTTTTAGTTGTGAAGTCTTTGCCCATGCCTATGTCCTGAATGATATTGCTTAGGTTTTCTTCTAGGATTTTTATCCTTTTAATTATTTAATCCATCTTAAGTTAATTTTTGTATAAGGTGTAAGGAAGGGATCCAGTTTCAGCTTTCTGCATGTTTTTTCCACGTACTTTTAAGATTATAGTACCCACTGAGTTTCAGAGGACAAGGAAAAGAGCAAGTTGTTCATGCATCCATCTATAGGAATGCTTTAAACATTTTAGGATCTAAAACGTTCTTATTTTGCCTTCCTTAAAGTTTCCCTAGCTATCATCAACCAAAAATCACTTTTCTCTTGTACTTACATTTCTTTATTTTTATTTTAGGAGACACAGTCTTGCTCCATTGCCCAGGCAGGGGTGCAGTGGCACCATCATAGCTCACTTTACCCTTGACTTCCCTGGGCTCAAGTGATCCTCCCATTTCAGCCTCCCAAGTAGCTGGGGTTAGAGGTGTGTTGCAGTACACTGAATATTTTATTTTATTTTATTATTTTATTTTATTTTGAGATGGTCTCTCACTGTGTTGTGCAGGTTGGTGCTGAAGTCCTGTCTTAAATCAATCCTCTCTCATTAACCTCCCAGAGCTCTGGGATTATAGCTGTAGGCCACCATGCCCAGCTCTTCTTACACTTATATTTCTAAACACTCATATATTCAAAATGTACCAACTAGGCAGCCATGCATACGTGCAAATATTTATATGCCATCATCACCCACTACCTCTTACCTCGCTCCATGATTACTTCTCAATGTCTAGCCTCTTCATAAAATATACAGGAATGGGGACTCACCCAACTCACTGTTTTGGAAATGTTCTGTAAGTGTTAGAAAGTATGCTTTGCCAGTACCCATTCTTCCGGGGTCAGCTCACAAAATCCCCTCATCTCTTCCAAGAACCTGCCCTGGACTCACCCTCCTGGCAGATGCTGCTTTTCTGTGTTCCCACGGTCCGCTGGCTCAAATCTGACGTATGCCACCTCGATGATGAAACACAATGATGTCTATGAACCTTGGAACCATTTGCAGAAAGAATTCGTGGGAGTCATTCTAAGTGTCCTGGGGTCTGAGAAAATGGCTGCTCGACCAACGCCTGATACTGTCAACCACAGAATCCTAACAGTAACTCAGTCGCAGTGTGTGCAAGTTGGATTGTAAATACTTTCAGCCATCTGGTGATACATAATGTCTAATGTCCTCCTTGGCTCCTTGATCTGGGGATGATGGAATGTCACTTGCTTTCTGAGAACAAATGGGCTCAAGTGGCAACAAGAGAACAGCGAGGCAATATGTGAAAGATTTTTGTTGACAAAGAGAATAAAAGCAAGATGAGGCCAGGGGCAATGGGTCATGCCTATAATCACAGAACTTTGGGAGGCTAAGGCAGGAGGATCACTTGAAGCAGGGGTTCGAGGCCAGCATGGGCAACATAGCAAGAGCCTGTTTCTACAAAAAATACAAAAAATCAGATGGGTAGTGTGTACCTGTAGTACCTATAGTCCCAGCCAATCAGAAAGCTGAGGTAGGAGGATTGCTTGAACCTAAGAGGTTGAGGCTGCAGTGAGCTATGATTACATCACTGAAATATAGCCTGGGTGACAGAGTGAGACACAGTCTCTAAGGAAAAGGCAAGATGCAAATGTGCATCACCTAGATGAAAGCCTGTCAAGGTTTGCAGCACATGTGCTTCATATTGGAAATCTGTAGCATGTGCACGCTTGATGAAACTCAGTTATTCATTTGAATGCATTTCTCTCTTTAGAGAAACCATGTTATGTGACTCCCCTTTATGCCTCATAAGCTGCATGGTGGAACACAATACTGCAGAAAGTGTAGAGTACATTTTTTATTAATTTTAGAAACTGAATAAGTCGTAGCTTGTTTTCTGGAACACTGATGACTTACACACTGGAGAGTTGCAAATAAACAGAATAATATTGTCTTCATTGGACCTAAATGTCCATCAATGGATGACTGGATAAAGAAAATGTGGCAGTCCAGGTATACCACAGAATACTATGCAGTCATGAAAAAGAATGACACCATGTCTTTTGCAACAACATGGATGGAACCAGAGGTCATTATCTTTAGTGAAATAACTCAGAAACGGAAAGAAAAATATCACATGTTCTCACATATAGGTGGGAGCTAAGTAATGTGTACACATGGACACAGAGAGTGGAATAATAGACACTGGAGACTTGAAAGGGTGGGAGAGTGAAAGGTGGGTGAGAGAAGAGAAATTACTTAGTGAGTACAATGTTCATTATTCAGGCAATGAGTACAAAAAAAGCCCTCAGTTCACTACCATGCAATATATCTATGTAACAAAACTGCACTTGTATCCCTTAAATACATTTTAAAAATTTAAAAATCAAAAAGAATAGTGTTTTATTCATTGGATGGTGGACAGATGCCAGTCAGGTTGCTCTGCGCAGGGAAGTTCCAGAAAGCAGAAGACAGGATGAGGTTGGGATATCTGTATGAAGGAACTCTCCGGGTCAGCAGATACAAAATTTCAATTTTTGGAATTGTTCTTTTCTGATGGTCAGGTTCTGATGGGCATGGATGGAATTTGTGCAAATTTCTCTACAACTGATATAATGCTCTCAAACCTGAACATGCTCCCGAATGAGTCTGATGCAGTAAGTCCTGAGCAGGACCTGGGAAATTCCATTTCTAGCTGCACCTCAGGTGAGGTGGATGTTGCTGCTTGACCTTTTGAATGGCAAGTTCCTGTAGATCTGGTGTGTTGTTCAACATCACACCTCTAGCCATCTGTGGCTAATTACATTCAAATTTAAAAGATTTAAAATAAAATAGAATTAAGAATTTACTTCGATATGTACATCTAGTATGTATCCACAAAAGGTAAAATTAAAAATTAAAGAAAAGAATTCACTTTCTTGGTCAAACTAGATGCATTTCAGTGCTCAGTAGTCCCAAATGGCTAGAGGCTACCACTTGGCAGCCCATTTCCATTATTACAGAAAATTATATGGGACTTTGCTAATGTAGAGCCTGGTTATCACCCAGAAACATTCAATTACAAAGGAGTAAAAGTAATTTTAATATTCAGAATTCACCTTTTTTGCTCAGGAGGTTCCAGTTTCTATAAATTTCTGTGCAACTGGTATAACACTCTTCAAAATCATGGCACAAATATACATCTCTCATTATGTGCAGCCCCGTGGATATTCTTTAAAGCCCTGAAATAAAAGAAACCTTAAATTCTAAACAATTCCTAAAATTTCCATATTTCTGAACACATTTGTGCATGTATGCCCATATTCGATGTGCATGACAGCTATAAAAGTCTACAAATATTTATGTACACATACTCACATATTTTCATCCTTTCTTACAATTATTTTTACAGTCCTTCGATGAACAAAGGTCAAAAACTGCAGGGTTTTCCAACAGAGGAACTATGACAGCTGAATAACCCGGTGACAAGTTGGCCATCACATTAGACAATAAGAAATGAACATTGCCACCAGAGAATGCTGTCATTTTAGATGCACAAGGTTGATCCCATTCAGAATCCTGGAGTAAGCCCACCGATATAAAAAAGGCACCACAGGATTTTATTGGCTTAACAAATCATAGTTTATTTTTTCTACTTTACTAGCCCTTTGCAGGTGTTCCTGCTTGAGTAGCTTTTCTCCAAGTGGTGAGGAGACACTCAGGTTTATTGCCAAATGGGTACTCTGCCATCTCCAACACCTGCCTTGCAAGGTATCCCTGTTTTTGTTTGTTGATTTTTTTGGCCACTGTTTCAGTTTTATCAGTTCCAAGGGAAAAGCTCATGGAAGCTCACCCGTGGGAGATTTCCATGGGACACATGCTTATACTCACATTTCCTTGGCTAGAACTCAACCAGACACTGAATTCCAGGAGCAGATGGAAAATGTGGTCAAGCTCTAAAGAGGGAAAAACTGGTTTGGTATCAGTGAACAGTCTCTAATTATGGCTAAATCTATCTGCTAATGTACATGTCAAACAATGAGAACATTCACCCACTGCTGCTGGGACCATCAATCAGTATAACCATGTTGGAGATCCCTTTGGCACCAACCTTTAAATCAGAACACGACCCACCAATTCCCCTCGCTGGTATGTACTTTAGAGGAACTCTTGCATACTCTTGTACATAGATAAGCATGCCCTTAGCAGCAATGTTCGTAACAGTAAAACCCTGCAACAACTCAGATGTTCGCTGTCAGGGGGATGGATCTATAACGTGTGAAATACTTACATAATGAAAGACTGTACAAAGGCAAAATGAATTAACTAAATCTGTGTGCAGAGTCATGGCTGAATCTCAGAAATTCCAAATTGTTGGAAGGGAAAAAAAAATACAGACTATGCAGTGTGCTCTCAATGAATATGATTCAAATGCTAGCCTAAGTAAACCATAATATATTGATTAGGGAAACAGAGCTCTTAGGCAAAATTGTTAGGTTTTTATTACACAAAAAATTCAGGAAAATATTAAACTTTGACGGTGGGATTTTCAAGGCAGTATAGAAGCAAGCCTTGAAAACAACAATGAATGAGAAATATTCTCCATTTTTTATGTGGGTTGTTGGATCCATGCTTATTTTATTGGCTTGCTTCTTAACATGCTTTGCATATTCATCCTGTCCCACCAATGCATGTTTTCCTTTAAAGATACCCAACACTTCACACACAAAGAAAATTAGTTTTAGGTGCAGTGAATCCTTCCTGCACAGTTTCCTATCTCCAACAATTCTTTAGCCCTGAACGCATCTCGCTGATGTAAGAGTGGATTCTCTACCACTGCACTATGCTGCCACCACCGTTTGCTGGTTTTACGCCTCAGAGGGTGGAGACCTCATTCAAACTAGGTCAGTAAGATGGACCCTGGAAGGAAGAGGCTATCGGAATTTTTTTCAGACGAATTGCTTTCAATCCCAATTTGATCCCTCTCCTCTCACTTCTATTTTATTAAAAGTCCTGTCTCGTTGGTACTCTCTTAAGACTAAGAAAACATGGATGAACCCAGAGGACATCATGCCAGGTGAAATAAGCCAGGCACAGAAACACAGCCTATGATCTCACTTCTATGTGGAATCTAAACAAATTGAACTAACGGAAACAGACAGTAGAACAGTGGTTCCCAGGGGCCTCGGCGTTGGAGATTGGGAAGATGTTGATCAAAAGGTACAAAGTTTTAGGTAGAAAGGAGGAATAAGTCTTAGGGATGTATTCTACAGCATGGAGAACAGTTAATAATAACATAATATATATTTCATAGTGGCTAAGAGAGGGGATTTTAAATGTTCTCACCACATATACAGAAATAATAAGTAGTTGATGTGATGAATACAGCAATTAGCTCAATTTAATCATTCCACAAGGCTGGGCAGGGTGGCTCACGCCTATAATCCCAGCACTTTGTGAGGCCGAGGCAGGCAGATCACTTGAGGTCAGGAGTTCAAGAGCAGCCTGGCCAACATAGTGAAACCCCGTCTCTACTAAAAATACAAAAATTAGCCAGGCATCGTGGTGCACACCTGTAATCCCAGCTAATTGGGAGGCTGGGACAGGAGAATAGCTTGAACCCGTGAGGCAGAGATTGCAGTGAGCCAAGATCCCACCACTGCACTCTAGCCTGGGCAACAGAGCAGGACTCTGTCTCAAAAAAAGCAACAGAAACCAAAGCGGCTAAGAGAGTGGATTTTAAATGTTCTCACCACACACACAAAACAAATAAGTAGGTGAAGCGATGAATATGGCAATTTGCTCAATTTAATCCTTCCACAAGGTATGCATATATCAAAATATCACAGTGTACTCCATACATACATACATATATTGATTATTTGTAAATTAAAAATTAAATTTATCTGGGTGCATTGAATTTTATGGTTCACTTTTGCTCACTTTTGAATCATAGTTATTGCTAACATAGCACATACTCTCCTATGTATATTTTTTCTGCCAATTTTGAATTTCTAAGGTTCATCCATGATGCTGCCTGTAGATTTAGTTATTAGGCCTGGAGACTCAGGAGGTATGAGTTCCAATCTGAAGGTCTGAGACCCAGGAGAGCTGAGGGTGTGACTTTCAGTCTGAGTCTAAAGACCTAAGACCCAAGAGAGCCAAGGATGTGAGTTCCATTCTGAGTCTGAAGACCTGAGACCCAAGAGAGCCGAGGGTGTGAGTTCCAGTCTGAGTCTGAAGACCTGAGACCCAGGAGAGCCGATGGTGTGAGTTCCAGTGTGACAGCCTGAGATCCAGGAAAGCTGATGGTGTGAATTCCAGTGTGATGACCTGAGACCTGGGAGAACTGAGGGTGTGAGTTCCAGCATGATGGTCTGAGACCCAGGAGAGCTGATGGTGTGAGTTCCTGTGTGAAGGCCTGAGTCTAAGAGCCAATGATGTGAGTTCCAGTCTGAGTATGGAGGCCTGAGACCCAGGAGAGCTGAGGGTGTGAGTTCCTGTGTGAAGGCGTGAGACTGAGAAGAGCTGAGGACGTGAGTTCCAGTCTGAGTTTGGAGGCCTGAGATCCAGGAGAGCTGATGGTGAGAGTTCCAATCTGAGTTTGAAGGTCTGAAACCCAGGAGAGCTGAGAGTGTGAGTTCTAGTCTGAGTCTGAAGGCCTGAGACCCAGGAGAGCTGATGGTGAGAGTTCCAGTCTGAGTCTGAAGGCCTGAGACCCAGGAGAGCCAATGGTGAGAGTTGCAGTCTGAGTCCAGTGTGGAGTCAGGAGTAAAACTATTGTCCCGGCTCAAAGACAGGCAGAGAGAGCAAATTCTTTGTTACTCCATTTTTGCTTTGTTCTATGTCCACCCTCATAACAGAGGACAATTCTTTTTCATATAATGACTTCTTTTCCTCTGGATAGATACCCGGGAGTGGGATTGCTGGATCGAATTGTAGTTCTACTTTTAGTTCTTTAAGGAATCTCCACACTGTTTTCCACAGTGGCCAACAACCTTTTCTGTTTTCTTGTCTTTCCTCCTTGTTCCCTAATGACACCACCATTGAATCAATTGCTCTGTTACCCACAAAACAGAAGACAATCCACTCTACTAAGTCTACTGATTCATTCGTTAATCTCAACCAGAATAATATTCATAAACATATCTAGAGTAACATTTGACCAAATATATGGGAACCCCATGGCTCAGCCAGGTTGACACATATAATTAACCATGACAATGCCTATTACTTACTTGTGTGTATGTGTATGTATGTATGTATGCATGAATCTTACTATGAAATAAGCACTGAACTAGCACAGAATAAAAAATATTATACCTTTTGCTGGAAAAGATTCACTGTGGTAATATTCTGTGGTCATCTGAAAGCAGCGTTTGCTGTTTCCAAATACAAATGAAAGAATGAAGGATCAGAAAAAAATAGATAATGTAGCCATTTAGCCAGCAATATGGAATGGATAACTCTGATTCCGTGTAAAAAAATCCATGCTTAAATATTGATAAAAGACAAATGCAGCTGCTGTCTAAGGTGTTTCTGTGTTTTCTGGGCCCCTCATTGCCCAGGAAAGGATGCCACTCTGGTCATCCTGCTCTGCCCATGGCATTTGGAGTGCCTTCCTCCTGGTAGCCTTGCTGCCAGAAGGGGTAACTGAGACTGCTTCCTCCTTCACGTCCCTCTCTTGAAAACTTGTGTTCCCTGTTTATTTATTTGTCACAATATTTGGGCGTGTTTACGTATTGCTTAAAGATTCTTTGCACCTTCTGCAGGGTGGATTCAAACTCGGCTTCCTTGGCAAAGGTGACAGCCCTTGGCAAAATGCAGTTATTTGTTTTCAATAAGTTTTTCTTCTCCACCACCAATGAAACTGTCAGTCTCATCACTCAGATCCCACCCACCCAACGTGGGAGAGGATGCATTCTCGCTCTGTTTCATGAAGCCGCAATTGTTACTGTCACTTCACCCAGGCATTCCTTTCACATTGGAAAGGCAGTGGTTTGTAAAATTGTCTCTGAATTCATAGAAACTACCGAATAACCTTTAACTTGGCAGAAGATCAAAGACATAACAATCAATTAACCCAAGAGGCACAAGTGCCAAAGAATCTTTATGCTGTATATAAACATGCCCAAATATTGCAATAAATATTATGCAGAACGTATGCCTTTGGGCTGGTATGTTTTTGAGAAGCAAGCTTTGCTACAACTCTAATATTTCAAACCACAGTAGAATTTCTGTTTGACAGGGTCACCCAGGCATCTTATCGGTCAAAACTTGATGAGGTAAACCAACAGGGCATGTCTCATCATCTGCGAAATCCAAATACGTGTATTTCCCACTAATGAATCCCTAATTGGGTCTAATAAAACGTTATTCTGGTCAACAATCCCATGGTAAGACATACCGTGAAGTGACTCAACACAGCTTGCTCATGTTTTCTGTCAAGAAACCAACAGTTAATTTCAGCTATGGAACTTTGCATTTAAAGCTGGGCAGAGAAAATTTATAATAGGAGTAGACTTTTTTTTTTTTTTTTTTTTTAGACGGAGTCTTGCTCTATCGCCCAGGCTGGAGTACACTGGCACAATCTCAGCTCACTGCAAACTCCGCCTCCCAGGTTCACACCATTCTCCTGCCTCAGCCTCGGGGGTAGCTGGGACTACAGGTTCCCGCCACCACGACCGGCTAATTTTTTTGTATTTTTAGTAGAGACAGGGTTTCACTGTGTTAGCCAGGATGGTCTTGATCTCCTGACCTCGTGATCTGCCCGCCTCGGCCTCCCAAAGTGCTGGGATTACAGGCGTGAGCCACCGCGCCCGGCCAGGAGTAGACTTTTAAACTCAAATTCACAAGCACCATTTGGTCTGTTTCTTGAATACTAGATTGATAGTTAATGAGCTGGAGTCTTCCCTCACCCTGACTTTCGGGTAGGTCATTCAGTTGTAAAGAAGAACTGCCTCCATGTTTACAATAGCCATAGCTCATAAATGCATGAGTAATAGTAAGTATTAATACATTAGTATTAGTAGGTAGTGTCTGTCATAATAGACAAATCTCTCGTTTAGGTTGATTATGGTATGCCTGTGCTAAACTCGTATTTGCCATGTGAAGTATTGATGAGTATTGGTGCTGACAAGATAGAGATAGTAAAGAGTAGAGAGTGGTCCCAGAAAGCTACATGCACCAGCTAACAACAAGCTCCTTTCTGTCGGATTATTTCTGTACACTCTGCTTCACCTTCCACTCTCTATTGCAGCAGTCCCCAACCTTTTTGGCACCAAGGACAGTTTTCATGTAAGACAATTTTTACATGGATCTGGGGCAGGATGATGGCATCAGGATGATTCAAGCACATTACATTGATTGTGCACTTTATTTCTATTACTGTTACAGTGGAATAGATAATGAAATAATTCTACAACTCACCATCATGTAGAATCAGTGGAAGCCCTGAGCTTATTTTCCTGCAACTAGACGGCCCTATCTGGGGGTGATGGGAGACAGTGACAGATCATCAGGCATTAGATTCTCATGAGGAGCGGGCAACCTGGATCTCTCGCATGTGCAGTTCACAATAGGGTTCACGCTCCTATGAGAATCTAATGCCACTACTGATCTGACAGGAGGCAGAACTCATGTGGTTATGTGAGCGATGGAGAATGGCTGTCAATACAGATGAAGCTTTGCTTGTTCGCCCACCCGCTGATCACTTCCTGTCATGTGATCTGCTTCGTAACAGGCCATGGACTGGTACTGGTCCATGGCCTGGGGGTTGGGGACCCTTGCTCTATTGGATGGAAATAAATATTACCAAAGTGACCATAGAGGAAGAGATTGAATGCCAGCTCTACATGCAAAGAATACCAAGGGATTAATGAAATTCACCAAAAGCGAACACAGCAACCGATTTTTTCAGAGCCTCCAGAAAGAACCAACCGTGCTTGACACCTTGATTTCAGACTTCTGCTCTTCAGAGCCATAAGGCAATAAACTTATGTTGTTTTAAACCACTCATTATACAGAATTTTGTGATGGCAGCCCTAGCAAAACAAACAAACAAACAAACAAAAATGCACCCAACTTTTTTGGTAAATTGTGTCGTGGAGAGAGTGGAAGTTTTGGGAATTTTCACAACCCATCAGACACAGGGGGAGATTGTCCTAAACATTGTGAAGTGCACCCCAACATTGCAGGTGCCTGGAAATACTTAGCAGCAGCACCAGTTGGGGATTGCTTGCTCTTACTGACTCCTTAACATTTTTTCCAGCCTTATAATTCAGTTATGATGATGTTTTATGATTTATTATTATTATAAGTCTTGAGTTAATAAGCAAAAGGGCCAATCAAAATATCTCCATCCAAAGCCTTGCAAAATTACAGTATCACACAAGCTCAAAAACATGTAAACATTAGCTCTGAGCTCCGAAAATTTGCTGCCAAACACAAAAGATGAATTATTCCTGAATGTGGCCCCATATGTAATCATCAGCCAATTAGACTTTATCTTGCATTTCTTCCATGGCCAAAAGGTCTCTTAGTAGCAATTAAGGTTCAGTTCCTCCAGTGAACGTTGCAGGGAGGGAACTTCAAGAACCTTTTCCAGGATGAGAGCAGAGGATAAGATTTCATGCTTTCGTGGAGGCACTTTCATGGATGCCAACGTCAAGATGGATTCGTGCACTACAGGATGAGATGTGGTCTTCATTGCTCTCACCTCCCCAGTCCTATCTGTTTCGTGTGTGCATGTTCTCAGCCGCTCTTCCTGAGTTCATGCCAGTCAGCCTTTGTTCCCATTGACTGCATCATCATGATTGCAGTGGGTACTCCTCTGACTCAAATGGCCCTGAAGGCAGTAGACCTTTCTTCCTCCTCCTCCTTCTCCTCTGCCGCTTCCTTTTCCTTTTTCTTCTCCTCTCTTCATCTTCCTTCTCCTCCTCCTTTCTTCCTCCTCCCTCTGTTCTTCTTTCTCCTCCTGCTCTTCTCTTCCTCTCTCCCTCTGCCTCCTCTCTTCCTCCTTCTCCTCCGCATCTTTCTCCTCCTCCTCCTCTTCCTCCTTCTTTTTCCCCTCCTCCTCCTTCTGCTCCTACAGTGATACCCTGCAGTTTTCCTTCTAATCAGTCTGCCTACTTTATCCTTCGTAAAGCTATCTTGTCTGTTAAATGTTGCAACTGAATTTTAAATATGCTCCAAAGAAGACTTACAACAATAATGCAAACCCTCATGGGTCCACCATTCAGCTTAAGTGATAGAAGCTTTCTAGTCTCCGAGAGAATGCTGCCATTTTCATGTCCTCTCTGGAGCAATCCCAAGTTTCCCTGTATTTCTATCTCGTCTCTCTCTACCTGAAGCCATCCACACCCACAATTTCAATGACCACTTATGCATAAATGATTCATATATGTACACATAGAAATATATTCACATTTTTAAAATAAAAAATGATATTTTCCAAAACAGAAGAAAAGAGTTAGCAGAATGGCATGCCAGTGAGCTCTACGATAGGATGAAGACGGAGCCTGTGAAAGGACCTCAGTGCTGTCTGTAAAATCCAGGGTTCTGGAGAGGATGCAGCAAAGACCCGCTTCAGTTCTAAACGTCTGCAATGAAGAAGCAGAAGCCCAACTCATGCACGTCCAGGTTGGATGCGAACAGCAAGTGGTTCTTGGTCATTTTGAGTCAGAGACCTCAGTGAACCTCTGCAAATCCGTCCACTTGCGACCAGATCAAGCTCTGCCACCCACCACCTCAAAGTTAGAGTCCATTCGCGGCTCGAGAGTGTATTCACCCTCAAGTCTATTCACCCGTGACCTTGCAGAAGTGAAACCTGGTGGGGATTCCCTCTGCATCCCCCACCGGGGGAGGAGGAGAGGGTTGCAATGACCTGGGAAGGCTTTTGCAGAGCTCAGGAGCAGGACCAAGACAGGGAGCTGAGAACCCAGAGTGGCCCCTGACTACACTGCTGGCATTCTTCCCCCGAGTCTCAGGAGCCTGGGAATTAATCGCATTCCATTTCATTCACCTAGGATCCTCTGCTTCCCACTCAGAGGGAGGTCATAATAGGCAAAATTAAAGATGGCATATGATGACAATTTGAAAATAAAATATAACTTATACAAGACAAGTAAAACTGCTTGGGGAAACATTTGGCCATTTTCATGCAAAAATTTACCATTTTTTTTTTCTTCCAGGCAAACCTTAGCAAATGCTCCCTGAAAGTTTTAGGCTGTATCTGTATCAAAGAAGTGTAATCACTATATGGTTTCAATCAATCCCAAATTTACTTGGTTATTGTGGCATCTACTAGATTGCACTGTTCAACATGGAAAGTGAAATTTCCACTCGAAAAACCACCTTCATTTGTACTTCTGTGGATTTAAGGGGAAGGAGAAAGAGAGCTGAAATAACAGTATCTGTAATCATGCAGTGCTTTAAAAGGAAATAAACTTTTCATAGAATCTTGCATTAGTTTTGCAGTCATGAAAGTTCTTTTAACTTTTGTGAGAAACTAACTATAAAGATGAGGATTGCAAACATATTCCCACAGCTCTCTATGTGGAATCACTGCAGGGAATAGATCAAGGAAGCTCAAATCCAGGGAAGGCATAAATAATAGGGAAATTTTCTTTCCTGAAACTCTCATTTTTCATATTGAAAACTTCTCCTAAAAGTTTCTGAAAAATATTTGGTGCAGAAAAACCCATATTGAGTATTCAAAAAATAATCTCCAAATCTCAGCAGATTAGTACAAAAAAAATTTATGTCCTGCTCCCAGGAAGTCCAGTGGCATATTCTTCATTGGGTGGCTCTCTTGAGAATACTTTCCGGCCATCAACAGAGAGTTTCCCAGCAACTTCATGAGACACCTGCCCCAGAAACATCCAGCTAAGCCTCTCCAAGAATCCTGATCTTTGGAAACTGCATGATATAATAAAATCTGTTCTTTGAAGCTGCTAAATTTTGGGGTGATGTGTTACAGAACAAGGGATAATCAATACAACTTTCAAGCAATAAATCAGGAAAGTAACTCATTCCATTTGGGGACAGCACCATTTAAGCCTCTCATCATTGGCAGGGAAGGGACAAGGTCAGTGGTATATCTACTATATCTGACACCGGCGGTGAATTATATTATAATACCCCTTTCTTTATAAAACAAAAGGATTTTCAACAACTGTTATAGAATTAGAGGAATAATAACAATGACAGTTCAGAAACATAGTAAAGATTGTCATTTATGGGACTGGTAGGTATGGTCATGTCAGTAAAATATAATACAAATAAAATAACACAGGTAACAAAAGCAAAAATAGACACATAGGATTGCATCAAACTAAAATACTTCTGCACAGCCACTGAAACAGTTAACAGAGTGAGTAGACAACCTGTGGATTGAAAGATAATATTTGGCTGGGCACGGTGGCTCACGCCTGTAATCCCAGAACTTTGGGAGGCTGAGGCAGGAGGATCACATGAGCCCAGGAGTTCAAAATCAGTCTGGGTGACATAGGGAGACTCTTGTCTCTACAAAAAATAAGAAAAACTTTAGGCAGGCATGGTGGTGCATGCCTGTAGTCCCAGTTATGGGAGGCTGAGGTGGAAGCATTGCTTCAGCCCAGGAGGTAGAGGCTGCAGGGAGCCGTGATCACAGCACTGCACCTTAGCCTTGGTGCCTGAGGAAGACCCTGTCTCAAAGAAAAAAGAAAAAGAAAGGAAAGAAGAAGAAAGAAAAAGAAAGAGAGAGAGAGAGAAGGAAAGAAGAAATAAAATATTTGCAAACCACACATCTGATAAGAAGTGAATATCAAAAATACATAAGAAACTCAAAAACTCAACAGCAGGAAAACAAATAACCCAATTTAAAAATGAGCCAGGGACCTGAATAGATATCTCTCAAAAACAGACACACAAATGGCCAACAGATATATGAAAAAATGCTCAACATCACTAATGATCAGAAACGCAAATGAAAACCACAGTGAGACACCACCTTATACGTGTCAGAATGGCTACTCTCAAGAAGATAAAATATAAGTATTGGTGGGGATGCAGAAAAGAGGGGACGCTTGTATACTGTTGGTGGGAATATAAACTAGTACAGTTATTATGGAAAACAGTATGGAGTTCTCTCAAAAAATTAAAAATACAACTACCCTTTGGCCCATCAATCCCACTGATAATATATAGCCAAAGGAATTGAAATTAGTATGGTTAAGAGATAGCTGCACTCCCGTGTTTATTGCAGTGTTATTCATAATAGCCAAGATATGGAATCAACCCAAATGCCCATCAACAGATGAGTGCATAAAGAGAATGTGGTACATATACACAATGAATGACTATGCAGCCATAAAAAAGAATAAAATTCTGCCAGGTGTGGTGGCTCATGCCTGTAATCCCAGCACTTTGGGAGGCTGAGGCGGGCAGATCATCTGAGGTCAGAAGTTCAAGACCAGCCTGGCCAACATGGTGAAACTCTGTCTATACAAAAATACAAAAATTAGTCAGGTACAATGGCGGGTGCCTGTAATCACAGCTACACTGTAGGCTGAGGCAAGAGTATTGCTTTAACCCGGGAGGCAGAGCTTGCAGTGAGCTGAGATCACACCAATGCACTCCAGCCAGGGTGACAGAGTGAGACTCTGTCTCAAAAAAAAAAAAAAAAAAAAAAAAAGAATAAAATTCTTTCCTCTGCAGTCTGCAGCCACATGGGTGGAACTGGAGGACATTACATTAAGTAAAATAAACGAGGTACAGAAAAACAATCATCACACGATCTCAGTTCTACGTGGGAGCTGAAGAAGCAGCAGTCCTAGAAGTAGAGAGTAGAACGGTGGTTCCCATGGGCTGGGGAGTGGGGTAGGGAATTAGGGAAGATGTTGGTCAGGGGATGCAAAAATCTCCGTGATACAGGAGGAATAAGTTCAGGAGATCTACTGTACAGTGTGGTGACTACAGTTAATAGCATGGTATACTTGAAAATTGATAAGAGAATAACAAATTTTAAAATATTCTCACTACATATACAAAAATATGTCGGGTGATAAATAAGTAGCTTTATTTAATCATCCTGCAATGTGAGCAAATATCAAAACATCATATTGTGCCTCATAAATCTCTACAATAAAATTCATATTATTGTATAAATGGAAAAGTAATGGATTAATACATTCTAATTATGTCAATTTTTTGAGAAAAGGGAAAAGCCACCTGCAGAAATGCTTGCAAATAAGTGAACTCTACATGGTTGAAAGATTGATTTGGGTCAGGCGTGGTGGCTCACACCTGTAATCCCAGCACTTTCGATTTGTATTTGGACGCCAAGGCAGGCAGATCACTTGAAGTCAGGAGTTCAAGACCAGCCTGGCCAACATGGCATCTCTACTGAAAATGCAAAAATTAGCCAGGTGTGGTGGTGCACACCTGTAGTCTCAGCTACTCCGGAGGCTGAGGTAGAAGAATTACTTGAACCTGGGAGGCAGAGGTTGCAGTGAGCTGAAATCACGCCACTGCACTCCAGCCTGGGTGACATAGCAATTCTCTGTCTCCAAAAGAAAAAAAAAATTGGCCCCTAAGTGCTGTTATTTTTTCATTACGTTTCTCAATGTTGCTTTCCAGTCCACACTTTAAACCCAAGAGTATTTAGAAGCATGGGAAATGGAAACCTAAACTGAAGATTCTGCGCTGGTGCAAATCTATTCTCAGAAAGAGCACGGGGCTTTGAGCCTGTCTGTGTTGCCGGTTGACTGTGACGGTTCCCTGATCTTCCTGTGGAATGCAGGGCTCATCGAAAGACAACAAATATCTTGAAGCTCTGATACACAATATTATTATTAAAACGCAAAAGCAACTGTATCAGTTTGCAATAATATCAGTTTTGTACTTTGTAAATAAAATTGTGAAGAATGGCCAATGTGTGGTGATAACTACAAACAAGCCCACTTGGGTTTGTTTTAATATTAGGTTAAAATTCCCTATAGATGTGGATCTGCTTCTTACCTATTTGTGAAACAGAGGGCTGCACCTTTAGGATAAACCCTTAGGATGCCACTGCTTGGGAGAGATTTGGTTATTTTTCTGTTTTCTTTTCTTTTTTGGGGGGGGTCAAATTCAGGAGAGATATATATACACACGCATACACACATGCACACACATATAAGTGTATATATCTCATTATCTACACTTATCATAATATATATATTTAATTTTAATTAAAAAGTAAGGTCAGGCATGGTGGCTCATGCCAGTAATCCCAGCACTTTGGGAGGCCGAGGTGGGAGAATCACTTGAACCCAGGAGGCGGAGGTTGCAGTGAGCTGAGATCGTGCTATTGCACTCCAGCCTGGGCTACAGAGTGAGACCCTGTCTAAAAAACAAACATAAAATTGACAAATAACAACAGCACATAGTCATGGGGAACGTGGTGATGTTTCAATACGTATAATGTACAGTGACTAAATTAGGGTAATTAGCATATCAAAAGTGATTTATTTTTAATGAGGCAGGTCTTGTAGCCAAACTCCATTGGCCTTAACTAGATCCTGACCACTTGGTCCTGACTGCAGGTTTGGGTCCAGGAGTGGTGAGTCTGAATTGTGTGTGGTTTTCCTGTGTGCCCAGGACAAGAATGCATTATTTCTGTGTGAATTCTCCAAATTCTTATCATCAGAACTCTCATATCTCTGCAAGATTTCATGTTTTGATCAAGAAGATATATTTTCAAATTCTGCACACAATCCTCTAGGCTTTTACTAAAATTCAGAGTTTCTGGTCAGGTTCAGTGGCTCATGCCTATAATCCCAACATTTTGGCAGGCCAACATGGGAGAATAGCTTGAGCCCAGGAGTTCCAGACCAGCGTGGGCAACATAGCAAGACCCCATATCTAAAAAAAGAAAAATTAGCTGGCCATGGTGACATGCACCTGTAGTCCCAGCTACTTGTGAGGCTGAGGTGGGAGGATCACTTGAGCCCAGGAGGTCAAGGCTGCAGTGAGCCATGATTGCGCCACTGCATTCCAGCCTGAGTGACACAGTGAGAGTCTCAAAAAAAAAAAAAAAAAAAATCTGAATTTCTAAATATTACATTACTTTGGGATTCAGAGTCAATGGCGCTCCAAAATATTAAATGCCTGCTACTTCTCAGGGGCATTTTATTATTAGGATAATCAATATATTTCCTATTTTTAGGAACTCAAGTGCCTTGTGTATATTCCAAAATTCAGATTCAAGTTCCCAATCAATTTCATAATTTAGATGACATTAGATTATGAGGAAATCTTTCAGGCTAGTCGAACATAATGATATAATTGTTTTGGGACCAGGCATGGTGGCTTACCCCTGTAATCTCAGTATTTTGTAACGCTAAAGCAGGAGGATTGCTTGAGTCTAGGAGTTTGAGACCAGCCTGGGCAACAAAGTGAAATCCCTCTATCTCTACCAAAAAAAAAAATTGTTTTGGGAAAATTTTACATATTGAAAAGCAAATAATAACTACCATTTTAATTAATGAGGATTATCCTATAAGTTTTCTATTTTTTCCCACCTTTATATCATTTAGAAATGTCCTTCATAGAAGAAGTTCAGATCAATGATTGCTTTGCAGAAATTGAAGTTACAGTTGGAAAACCCGCCTTAACTCCAATTGCAAGGTTAAGTCTAGGTCTTGTTCTCAGTAGTGCTGCCATTGTGTTTTTGCCAGCAGACATTCTGGTAGAGGAGAGTGAAGGCTGTTACATTCAGGCCAAACACAAAAAGCAAGCAGTGAATTCCTTATTCCTTATTTCTCCATAAAAACAGCTTTCCCCCATACTGTTTCAATCAGGCATTTACACAGTAAATGATGTATCATACTAAGTTAAATATTTGGGTGAATGTGTTAGTAAATTTTCTCCTAGAAATATAGACAACCTCTTAAAATCCATGTTGCTCTATGGACGTACACATTTGAGTGATTTACAATTGTCAGATCATCAGTTTCTCCATGGCTTGGCATCACAGTGTCTACAACAAACATTAATAAAGTGTTACGAAGCACTTCAACTCAGCTTCTGTAAGATTTTGCACAATAAATTGTGGTTGGACTTCTTCCAGTTCCCCCTCTCTCTATTTTTTTAACATACAACCATGCTTTATTTACCCATTGGACAGCCTTACAATAATGAAGCAGAAACTGAATTTGTGTGATACATTTTTAAGCAATAAACAAATTGATTTATTTGTTTAGTGAGTTGTATGATGCTATATGCTATTTCTTGCAGGCTAAGAGGTTACACTTTCCTCTATATCCAAATAATCAAAATATTATAGATGGTGCAATGATGGAAAACGCAGCATAACACAAAGAGATTTAAAGCTCTGACCCACAAGGCAAGCTTTCTATTCTCCTAATTGAAAAGTTTCCATTTACTCTAATCCATAGGCTGCACTGTATTTATTCCATTGTCACTGGTTTGAAAGACTTCTTGTGGCTCCACTGGATAATATCCCAGGTCATGCATTTATCTCCATTTTTTTTCCGCATTAAATTTATTCCGCACCATTTTACTGTTGAGGGAGGAAGGAGGCGTAGCTCTTATTCTCATTCACAATTCTGGCCACTGGGGAAAGATGGAGAAGGAAGATCAAAGGGATAGTTTTGTATGATCCTCAGGTCTGTCTTATGTTTGCTACCCTAAATCCAGTTTTTACTTCAATTGTTGGATTTTCTTAGATTTACTTTGTTAGTTTTAGATTGTTAAGATTTATCACTGCCCAGTAAATATAAAGGGATATCATTGTTGCTGATACTACAATAATATATGATTGAACTCCTTAGCTTTCAGTAGTAGAGTTTTATTCTTTCCATTAGAGGAGATTTTTCCTAAACATAAACACCAGTTCAGAAAATTACATGGGAGCATGGGATAAGAGAATAGAACAGCTCAGAATCAAAATAGCCTCCTGCAATGTTGTTAGAAAGCAACTCACATGAAATTAAGTGAGCAGTCCTCTTATGTCTGTGAAACACAGTTTTCTCACTGTAATCTTCCATTTTCCAGTATAGTGAAAATACTACTACCCTAAACTGAGATTATGGCATACTGTTAGTGATAAAATGAACAGAGATTTGACTATAAAAATCCTGAATGATGGGGCTTTTTTTTTTTTTTTTTTTTTTTTTCCTTTTCATTATAACCAGCAACTATATAAGTGTCTCTATTCTGGGAAAATTAATGGCCATCGGAAACCTGGTTTATATGATGCAAACTAGAGAAAACATGGGTAATAGTCACAAACCCATTTTGCCTTTGATGAGAAATTTATTGTCTGCATTTACTCAGTGAAAAAGCTCCTTCTGGGAATCTGTCAAAGCAAAGAATAGAAAGCAAAGAGAACATTTTGCTATGGATCTTTGGTCTAAGATGAAAGCTAGGCTCTAGGAGCTAGCCAAGAGTATTCCACTCTTCAGCTTCTACGAGAGTCCAGATTTCCATCCACATGAGAAATGAGGTGTGATGTCCCTGTTTTCCTTTCACTGCAATGTAGTCACTTTGCAATAGGCTCTCCCGATCAAATATGCAACTCCAGATGTTCCCAGCTCAGAGCTCAGAGTTCTTTGCCATAAAGGGCCAGAGCAGAGCAGACCCCTTCGCTTTATCGGATTGATTGAAGCTCCAGACGTCTGACAGTGAGCAGATGTTTGTGAGGCAAACAAGAACTGTAGAACGTGGCATGGTTGGAAGACACGAATTTCCAATGATGTGCTTTATTACAAAAGCAGAGGCATAAACATCAGCAGAGAGTCATGGTAACTACCTCCTCCTGACCTCACTGTGGATGGAAATGGTGTGCTGAAAGACCGTGGGAAGATGGGGCAATGGAGAAGAGAGGGAAAATGATTTTGCTTTAGATGAGAAATGGAAAAAAAAAAATTATAGTGGAATGGAAGGGACACAATAGAATAAATTCATAGTTATATTTGAGGGTGGAAAATGGAGTGACACTATTCACAATGGCAAAAACATGCAATCAACCTAGATGCCCATCAGCGGTGGACTAGATACAGAAAATGTACATAGACACCCTGGAATACTTTGCAGCAACATGGATGCAGCTAGAGGCTGTTATTCTGAGTGAATTAATGTAGGAACACAAAACCAAATACTGCTTGTTTTCACTTCTAAGTAGGAGCTAACCCTTGGGTACTCATGGACATAAAGATGTGAATGATGGACATTGGGGGCTACTTGAGGGTGCAGGCATGGAGGAGGGAGAGGATTGAAAAACTACCTACGGGGTTCTATGCTTCTTCCCTGGATAATGAAATAATCTGGACACGAAACCCCCTCAATATGCAATTTACCCATGTTACAAACCTGCACATGGACATTCTGAGCCTAAAACAAAAGGTGGAAAGAAAAAAGAAGAGAAGGAAAATGGAGTGACAAGTGCAGTACGACAGCCATGTAGTGGGGTTGAAAGCTGTGTCTTGAATTGGAGCTTGGTGGATGCTTTGCAGTGAAGGCCTAGAGAAGCTCACTAGAGTGAAAGTGGTTGTGTATTGATGGGGTCTTTAAGTGACCATTGGAGTGACTGTTGCTCACCTGGACTCAAGAATCTCTACTGCAGGGTCTCAACTCTTGTCCCTTCCAACTGTGATAGTTTCCCTCATTTTGCTGATCTTATAGAAGATAAATAAGGGCTTTGAGTTTTGGATGAAGAAGCTGAGAGTAATAAAGTTCTATAACTTTTCCAAGATGATGTAGCCTCAAAGTAGAGGAGTTAGAATCAGCTGGGCCTTGGTAGATGTTTGGTTACAAAAAAGCATTGCATTTCCAGATTTTATGTAGCTCATCCCATTTTCTACTTTTCTTCTTTCCCTCTCCTCCTCCACCTTTCCACTCCTATCCCTCCTTCTCCTCTTCCTCTTCCTTCTTCTTTCTCCTTCTTTCTTTCCTCTTCCTCATCTTCCTCCTCCTCCTCCTCCTCCTTCTTCTTCTCCTCCTCCTATCCTCCTCCTCCTTCTTCTTTCTTCTTCATCTTCATTTTTTAGAGACAGAGTCTTGATCTGTTGCCCAGGCTGGAGTGCAGTGGCATAATCATAGCCTACTGCAGTGTTGAATTCCTGGGCTCAAGAAATACTCCCCACCTTCACTTCCTGAGTAACTGGGCACTACAAGCACAGCCATGATGCCCAACAAATTTAAAAACCTTTTTTTTTTTAGAGATGGGATCTAGCTGTGTTGCCCAGGCTGCTCTCAAGCACCTGGACTCAACTGATCCTCCTGCCCCAGCCTCTGAAAGTTCTGGGATTACAGGACTGAGCCACCAGGGCTGGAAAACCACATTGTCTTTATCCATTCATCTGTACATGGACAGTGGCGTGGTGTCCACATCTCACCTATTGTAAATAATGTTTCAGTGAACATGAGAGTGCAGATATCTCTTCAAGTCAATCATTTCAATTATCTTGGGTCTATACCCAGAAGTGGGATGGCTAGATTATATGTGTAAGGGTGTTAAACAGAGCATGGCTTCTAATACAACACAATCTCAGCCTCAGGACCCAATGAAGGCTCATGGAAATAAATATTTGTCAAGTGGAGATGTAACTGCATGATGGGTTTCTTCTTCCCACCCTGCATAGACAAAACCAATTTTCTGAGACCATTATGTTACAATAAAGCAAAAGCTTAATAGACACAAAGTCAGGTATGCCACATGGGAGATGGAGTTATTACTCAAAAATTGGAGGCTAGGATTTTGTGAAGGCAGTTTGGGAAAGGAGTCTGTGTGGCTAGGCAATGGGTGCCTGCTGCTGATTGATTGGGTCAGAGATCAAATCATAGGGAGTTGAAGCCATCCTCCTGGGCTGAGTTCCTCCTAGATGGCACCATAGGAGTGTGCGGCCCTCAGTCGGTGGGTCCAGGTGTAGCCATGGGTGTCAGACATGCAAAAACAATAGAAAATACATCTCAAAAGACCAGTTCTTCAGTTCTGCAATGGTGATGTTATCTGCAGGAGTAATTGGGGAAGTTGCATAGCTTGTGACCTCTGGAATAATGGCTACCAATCATTTATGTCTGCACTTTAGCAGAATTCAGACTCCTCTGGCCTAGCCTGGTGGTCTCTCATTTGCTTTAGAAAGGTGGTTGAGTTTTGTGGAAGTCCTATTATGATTTAAACTCTAAGCTAAATGTCTTGTAGGTTGGAGGCTAAAGGCAAGAGGGGGGTTGGCTAGATCAGATCTCCCCCACTGCCATAATTTTTTTCACTGATTCAATTTTTGCAAAGGCAGTTTCAGAAACCTGAAGCATCATTCTCTTTAAAGATTCTGGCAGGCCTCTGAGCCCAAGCTAAACCATCATATCCCCTGTGACCTGCACATATGCATCCACATGGCCTGAAGCAACTGAAGATCCATAAAAGAAGTGAAAATAGCCTTAACTGATGATATTCCACCATTTGTGATGTGTTTCTGTCCCCCACCCAACTGATCAATGTACTTTGTAATCTCTCCCACACTTAAGAAGTCTCTTTGTAATTCTCCCCACTCTTGAGAATGTACTTTGTGAGATCCACCCTGTGCCCACAAAACTTTACTCTTAACTCCACCGCCTATCCCAAAACCTATAAGAACTAATGATAATCCCACCACCCTTTGCTGACTCCTTTTTCAGACTCAACCTGCCTGCACCCAGGTGAGATAAACAGCCTTGTTGCTCACAGAAAGCCTGATTGGTGGTCTCTTCCCACAGACGCGTGTGTCATTTGTTGCCGAAGACCCGGGTCAGAGGGATTCCTTTGGGAGACCTGTCCCCAGTCCTCACCCTCACTCTGTGAAGAGATTCACCTACAATCTTGGGTCCTCAGACTAACCAGCCCAAGGAACATCTCACCAATTTCAAATCAGATAAGCGGTCTTTTCACTCTCTTCTCCAGCCTCTCTTGCTACCTTTCAATCTCTCTGTCCTTCCAATTCCAGTTCTTTTTCCTCTCTAACAGAGACAAAGAGACACATTTTATCCATGGACCCAAAACTCAAGTGCCAATCATGGACTCGGGAAGATAGTCTTACCTTGATGTTTAATCACTGCAGGGATGGCTGCCTGATTATTCACCCACGTTCCACTGGTGTCTGGTCACCATGGGGACAGCTGCCTTGGTCATTCACCCACCTTCCCTTGGTGGCAGGTCAATTGTGGGGACGCCTGCTTTGGCTGCTCACCCACATTGCAGCCCAGGGCTGCTCCCCACCCCTCTTCTCCCTGTCTCTACCCTTCTCTTTAAACTTGCCTCCTTCACTAGGGGCAGCCTTCCACCCTCCATTCCTCCTCTTTTCCCTTAGCCTGTGTTCTCAAGAACTTAAAACCTCCTCAACTCTTGCCTGAGCTAAAATTGAAGCATCTTATTTTCTACTGCAATACCGCTTGGCCCCAATACAAACTTGACAGTAGTTCCAAGTGGCCAGAGAATGGCACTTTCAATTTGTCTATCCTACAAGATCTAGATAATTTTTGTGAAAAAAATGGGCAAATGGTCTGAGGTGCCTGACGTCCAGGCATTCTTTTACACATTGACCCCTCCCTAGTCTCTGCTCCTGATGAAACTCATCCCAAATCTTTCCTCTTTCTCTTCTGCGTGTTGCTTCAGTCTCCACACCAAGCTCTGAGTCCTTTGAATCCTTCTTTTCTACAGACTCATCTGACCTCTTCCCTTCTCCCCAGGCTGCTCCTTGCCAGGCTGAACCAGATTCCAATTCTCCCTCAGCCTCTGCTCCCTCACCCTACAATCTTTCTATCACCTCCCCTCCTCACATGTGGTCTGGCTTACAGTTTTGTTTCATGACTAGCCTTCCCCCACCTTCCCAACAATTTCCTCTTAGAGAGGTGGTTCGAGCTGAAGGCATAGTCAGGGTACATGTGCCTTTTTCTCTGTCTGACCTTTCCCAAATCAGCCAGCATTTAGGCTGTTTCTCATTAGACCCCACTAAATATATACAGGAATTCTGATATCTAACTCTGTCCTATGATTTAACCTGGAGTTACTTAAATGTCATCCTAACTTCTACCCTCTCCCCAGATGAATGGGAAACAGTTTTTTCTCTAGCCCAATCTCACACTGATAACCAGCAGATTCATCAGCCAGACCTCCAGGAAGGCATTAGAGCAGTTCCCCAAGAAGATCCCCAGTGGAACTATCAGGCAGATTCCCCAGGTATAGCTAGGTGAAATTACATGGTTTTCTGTCTAGTTCAAGGGCTTTAAAAGGCAGCTTACAAAGCTGTTAACTATGACAAACTTAAAGAAACTACCCAAAGTAAAGACGAAAACCCAGCCCAGTTCATGGCCCACTTAGCAGCAACCCTTAGGTGCTTTACCACCCTAAACCCAGAGGGGCCAGAAGGCCACATTATTCTTAATATGCATTTTATCACCCCATCAGCTCCTGACATTAGAAAAAGACTTCAAAAATTGGCATCAAGCCTTCAAGCCCCACAACAGGAATTAATCAACCTTGCCTTCAAGGTGTATAATAATAGAGAGGAGGTAGCCAGATAGCAACGCATTTCTGAGTTACAACTACTTGCCTCAGCTGTAAGACAACCCACAACCATGTCTCCAGCATATAAAAACTTCAAAACATCCAAGCCACAGCTCCCAGGGACTCCTTTAAAACATCCTCGTGGACCTTGCTTCAAATACCAAAGCCTGGCCACTGGGCATCCAGAATGTCCACAGCCGGGATTCCTCCTAAGCCATGCCTTGTCTGTGTGGGTCCCCACTGGAGGTCAGCCTATCTGACTCACATCACTGCCACTCCTAAAGCCCCTGGAGCCCAAACTCAACATTCCTTGGCTCACTCCTTCCCAGATCTGGCTTAGTGGCTAAGGACTGACACTGCCCAATAGCCTCAGAAGCCTCCTGGACCATCACAGATGCTTTGGGCAACTCTTACAGTGGAGGGAAAGTCCATCTCTTCCTAATCAATATAGAGGCTACCCACTCCATATTACCTTCTTTTCAAGGGCCTGTTTCTCTTGCCTCCATAATTGTTGTGGATATTGACGACCAGGCTGCTAAACCTCTTGAAACTCCCCAACGCTGGTGCCCACTTGGACAATATTCTTTAATGTACTCCTTTTTAGTTATCCCCACCTGCCCAGTTCCCTTATTAAGTCAAGGCATTTTAACTAAATTATCTGCTTCCCTGACTATTCCTGGGCTGCAGTCACACCTCATTGCTGCCTTTTCCCTCAGTTCAAAGTCTCCTTCACATCCTCTCCTTGTACCTTCCCACCTTAATAGACAAGTGTAGGACACCTCTACTCCCTCCTTGGCAATGAATGATGCACCCCTTGCCATCCCATTAAAACCTAATCACCCTTACTCTGCTCACTGCCAGTATCCCATCACATAAAGGATTAAAACCTGTTATCACTTGCCTGCTACAACATGGGCTTCTAAAACCTGTAAACTCTCCTTATAATTCTCCCATTTTATCTGTCCAAAAACCAGACAAGTCTTACAGATTAGTTCAGGATCTGTGCCTCATCAACCAAATTGTCTTGTCTATCCACTCCATGGTGCCAAAGCCATATACTCTCCTATCCTCAATACTTCTCTCCATAACCCATTATTCCATTCTAGATCTCAAACATATTTTCTTTACTATTCCTTTGCACCCTTCATCCCAGCCTCTCTTCGCTTTCACTTGGGCTGACCTGACACCCATCAGGCTCAGCAAATTACCTGAGCTGTACTGCTGCAAGCCTTCATGGACAGTCCCCATTATTTCAGTCAAGCCCAAATTTCTTCCTCATCCATTACATATCTCGACATAACTCTTCGTGAAAACACATGTGCTCTCCCTGCTGATCATGTCTGGCTAATCTCCCAAATCCCCCAATCCCTTCTACAAAGCAACAACTCCTTTCCTTGCTAGGCATTGTTAGATACTCTGCCTTTGGATACCTAGTTTTACCATCCTGCCTAAACCATTATATAAACTCACGAAAGCAAACCTAGCTGACCCCATAGATCCTAAATCCTTTCGCCACTCCTCTTTCCATTCCTTATAACAGCCCTAGAAGCTGCCCCCACACTTGCTCTCCCTAATTCATCCCAACCCTTTTCATTACACACTGCTGAAATGCAGAGCTGTGCAGTCAGAATTCTTACACAAGGACCAGGACCATGCCCAGGAACTTTTTGTCCAAACAACTTGACTTTACTACTTTACTGTTTTAGGCTGGCCATCATGTCTCTGTCTGGTGGCCACAGAGTACCTAGTACTTTTAGAGGCCCTCAAAATCACAAACTATGCTCAACTCACTCTCTACAGTTCTCACACCTTCCAAAATCTATTTTCTTCCTCAAACCTGATATTTTCTCCTCCCCAGATCCTTCAGTTATATTCACTCTTTGTTGAGTCTCCCACAATTACCATTGTTCCTGGCCTGAAGTCCGGCCTCCCACATTATTCCTGATTCCACATCTGACCCGCATGACTGTATCTCTCTGATCCACCTGACATTCACTCCATTTCCCCGTATTTCCTTCTTTCCTGTTCCTCACCCTGATCAGACTTGGTTTATTGTTGGCAATTCCACCAGGCCTAATTGCCACTCATCAGCAAAGGCAGGCTATGCTATAGTATCTTCCACATCTATCATTGAGGCTACTGCTCTGTCCCCCTCCACTACCTCTCAGCAAGCTGAACTCATTGCCTTAACTCGGGCCCTCACTCTTGCGAAGGGACCATGCATCAATATTTATACTGACTCTAAATATGACTTCCATATCCCACACCACCATGCTGTTACATGGGCAAAAAGAGGTTTCCTCACTACACAAGGGTCCTCCATCATTAATGCCTCTTCAATAAATACTCTTTTCAAGGCCGCTTTACTTCCAAAGGAAGCTGGAGTCATACACTGCAAGGGCCACCAGAAGACATCAGATCCCATTGCTCAGGGGAACACTTATGCTGATAAGGTAGCTAAAGAAGCAGCTAGCTTCCAACTTCTGTCCGTCACAGCCAGTTTTTCTCCTTCTCTTCGGTCACCCCCACCTACTCCCCCTCTGAAACTTCCACCTCTCAATCTCTTCCCACACAAGGCAAGTGGTTCTTGGACCAAGGAAAATGTCTTCTTGCAGCCTCACAGGCATATTCTGTTCTGTCTTCATTTCATAACCTCTTCCATGTAGGTTACAAGCTGTTAGCCTGCCTCTTAAAACCTCTCATTTCCTTTCCATCATGAATATTTATCCCCAATCCCCCACGCTTGACTCCCTCTTGCAGTGGATAGATGATCTTTGCTGACAGGACGCACTCCAATACTTTCACCCTGATGAAGTCCTATTCTTTACTTTTATACTCACTCTTGTTCTTGTTCCCATTCTTATACCACCCTCTACCTCTCCCCAGCTATCTCCACCACACTATCAATCTTACTCACTCTTTCCTAGCCATTTCTAATCCTTTCACAAACAATTGCTGGCTTTGCATTTCTCTTTCCTCCAAAATCACCGAGGTCTCAGTATACTCATGGCTGAAAAAGGAGGACTCTGTATATTTTTAAACGAAGAGTGTTGTTTTTACTTAAATCAATCTGGCCTGGAATATGATAACATAAAAAAACTCAAGGATAGAGCCCCAAAACTCGCAAACCAAGCAAATAATTATGGAGAATCCCCTTGGGCACTCTCTAATTGGATGTCCTGAGTCCTCAAAATTCTTAGTCCTTTAATACCCGTTTTTCTCCTTCTCTTATTTGGACCTTATGTCTTCCTTTTAGTTTCTCAATTCACACAAAATCACATCCAGGTCATCACCAATCATTCTATACAACAAAGGCTCCCTCTAACAACCCCACAAAATCACCCCTTACCTCAAAATCTTTCTTCAGTTTAATCTCTCCCACTCTAGGTTCCCATGCCACCTGTAATCCCGCTCAAAGCAGCCCTGAGAAACATCGCCCATTATCTCTCTATACTATGCCTAACATTTTTTGCCACCCCAACACTTTACCACTATTTTGTTATTTTTCTTATTAATATAAGAAGACAGGAATATCAGGCCTCTGAGCCCAAGCTAAGCCATCATATCCCTTGTGACCTGCACTTATACATCCAGATGATCTGAAGCAACTGAATATCCACAAAAGAAGTGAAAACAACCTTAACTGATAACATTCCACCATCATGATTTGTTTCTGCCCCACCCTAACTGATCAATGTACTTTGTAATCTCCTCTACCCTTAATAAGGTTCTTTGTAATTCTCCCCACCCTTGAGAATGTACTTTGTGAGATCCACCCTCTGCCCACAAAACATTCCTCCTAACTCCACCACCTATCCCCAAACCTGTAAGAACTAATGATAATCCCACCACCCTTTGCTGACTCCTTTTTCAGACTCAGCCCACCTGCACCCAGGTGAAATAAATAGCCTTGTTGCTCACACAAAGCCTGTTTGGTGGACTCTTCACACAGATGAGTGTGTCAGCTTCTATTTCCATACTATGATTTCATCATTTTCTCTTCCTATGAGCTTTTACTTGATCTTTCGTTTCTTTTTTTCTTTCTTTCTTTTTTTCCTTTTGAGACGAGGTCTCCCTCTGTCACCAAGGCTGGGGTGCAGTGGCATGATCAAGGCTCACTGCATCCCCAATCTTCTGGGCTGAAGTGATCCTCCCATCTCAACCTCACTCCCCAAGTAGCCAGGACTACAGGAGTGCACCATCATGCCTGCCTACTTTTTTTCTTTTAATTTTATTGTAGAGATGGCAGTCTTGCTATGTTGCCCAGGGTGGTCTTGAACTCCTAAACTCAAATGATCCTCTTGCCTCAGACTCCCAAAGTGCTGGGATTGTAGGCATAAGCCACTACATCTGGCTGGTCTTTCTTTAAGCTCCTTTGTGCTTTCATAGTATTTAGCAATAGATTTATACCCAAACATTCACTCTTCTCTAGTTTACTAACAAACATGTCATGCAATGCTTCTTAATGCTCTGTTTTCCTAATTGCTTTTAGTACTTATTGCTCATAAAAGCATTCCTGACTTTAATCACCTTTTTTTTTTTTTCATCTTTCCTAAATGGGCTTACTTCACAATGTTTCCTTCCAAAATGACTTCAATATCACCTTTAATATGATAACTTGTAAACCTAAATCTCTAGCCCTACCAATTTTTCTATATGGAAACCCACATTTGAACAGAATTATTTGCTGCCATTGTTACATAATAGCCAATCTTACTCATTGATTGAGATTGATCTTGTTGATGAATAATGCAAGGTGATACGTTATGGGGTTTGGGGGAATAGGAGTATAGAGGAAATAATAAACCATTTCCAAAGACAAAGTACATTACCAGCTAATTTCAGTAATTTATATATTAGTACAACTCTCTCCAATAAATATTATTTTTAAAAAAACACATGAGAAGGAATGCCTTATGCTCTTTTGCAGCAGTGTTGAATCTATCATGATTTAAAAATTCAAAGTTGAAAAGTGTTTACTGAGGAAGCAGATTAAAGACAGGGAAAACAAACCCATTTAGAGTTCCTCTTTTGCTCAGATATTAAGTAATGGAATCATATGTGTGTCACTAGAGTTGGAAAAAACTTTAGAGGTGATCTGGTCCAGATGAGGAAATTGAGACCAAGAGGGTTTTATTATTATTATGTAAGTTCAAATGCCACAGAATTGGTAGAAAAATCAGTTTTTTAAATTTTTTTATTTTTTTAAGGTGAGGGTTTCAGTCTGTCATCCAAGCTGGGGTGCAGTGGTGTAGTAATAGCTCACTGCAGCCTCGACGTCCCAGGCTCAAGAGATCCTCCAACCTCAGTCTCCTGAGTAGCTGAGACTACAGGTACACACCACCATGCTGAGCTAATTTGTGTATTTTTAGTAGAGATGGGGTTTCATCATGTTGCCCAGGCTGGTCTTGGACTCCTGGGCTCAAGAAGTCCTCCCACCTTAGCCTCCCAAGGTGCTTGGATTATAGGTGTGAGCCATGGTGCCCAGCCAAAAAATTAGCTCTTGACAGGCTCTTAGATTTGAGGCATAGCTCTTTAACTGCTTAAAACAGATAAAGATTGAGAATGTGTTTTTATAAGTTAGAGTCTGATAACTCAAATGATGCCTTTATTTTATGTTTTATTTTTTATGTATTAGAGCTAAAAATTTTATGAAAAGTTGGGATGGATGATAATTAGCCAGACCCCATAATATATAATTTTGGGGGGAATGTATCAGAAAAATGGTACAGAGACCAAGGGGAAAGTAAGGATGACAGCCCAGAGATTGGGTGGAAAAATAAAGTTTTCAAGAAACTATAGATAGTCCTGCTCTTGTAAGGAGTGTTCATCCTGAAACAAGTTTCCAAATAAGTTAGGAAGCCAGCAATTCTGAACAATAAAAAGACCATGTGGAAGTTAAAACTGCTATAGACAGTGCATGTCCCAGAGGAAAACCACAAGGTTATCTTAATTGACAGATCTTTTATTCTATCACTCTCATTGCTAAAACTTTATTGTGGCATTTATAAACAAAAAATAAAATTCTGAGACTCCCCTAACACCTGAATGGACTTGCTCCTCCAGGGCACTTTAAAATGTGACACAGGCCGGGCATGGTGGCTCACGCCCATAATCCTAGCACTTTGGGAAGCTGAGGCAGATGGATCACTGGTGAGGTCAGGAGTTCAAGACCAGCCTGGCCAACATGGTGAAACCCCATCTCTACTGAAAATACAAAAATTTGCCAGGCGTACGGCACTTGTAATCACAGCCACTAAGGAAGCTGAGGCAGAAGAATTGCTTCAACCTGGAGGGTGGAGGTTGCAGTGAGCCTAGATCACACCACTGGACTCCAGCCTGGGCAACAGAGTGAAACAACATCTCTAAATAAATAATAAACTAACAAATAAATTAATTAATTAAAATAAAATTTAACCTGAAAGACTGGTTCAAGCCATGATGAGAAGAGGAGTTGGACATGCCTCATTAGAGACCCTCAGCATTAACATCAAAACAGACCTTACTTCTGATAAGAAACATTTATAGTCTATTCTCTCTGAAGCCTGCTACCTGGAAGCTTCATCTGCATGATAGAACTTCAGTCTCTTATCCCCTATCTTAATCTAGATATTTCCCTTTTATTGATCCCAGGTATTTAGATAAACTCAACCAATTGCCAATCAGAAAAACATTAAATCTACCTATAACCTGACTCCTGGCCCCCAGTTCCCAGATCACATCAAGTTGTCCCGCCTCTCTGGGTACAACCTTAAATGTGTTTGACCAAAGTCTCATTTCTCCCTAAAATGTATAAAACCAAGTTATACCCCGATCACCTTGGGCACATGTTCTCAGGAACTCCTGAGGGCTGTGTTATGGGTCATGGTCATGCATGCTAAAAATAAGTGTCTTCAAATAATTTTGCAGAGTTTGACAGTTTTTGTTGATGAATTTTTTAGAAATGTTGTGTTATATAATTTTCCACTGCTTGAAAATATGCTCCAGTTGTCACTGAGTTAATGATTCTCCAGTTGCATATTTCTCTGCTCCCAATTCCCGCAAGTGCATGATTCCACCAGTAAACACACTTAACCCAGCTTTATTAAAAATCTCTGTTGTAGATGTGTGGTGTTATTTCTGAGGCTTCTATTCTGTTCCATTGGTCTATGTATCTCTTTTGGTATCAGTACCATACTGTTTTGGTTACTATACCCTTGTAGTATAGTTTGAAGTCAGCATGATGCCTCCAGCTTTGTTCTTTTTGCTTAGGATTATCTTGGCTATGCGGCTCTTTTCTGGTTCCATATGAACTTTTTTCCAATTCTGTGAAGAAAGTCAATGGTAGCTCGATGGGGGTTGCATTGGATCTATAAATTACTTTGGGCCACTTTCATGATATTGATTCTTCCTATCCATGAGCATGGAATGTTTTTCCATTTGTCTGCATCTTCTCTTATTTCCTTGAGCAGTGGTTTGTAGTTCTCCTTGAAGAAGTCCTTCCCATCCCTCGTAAGTTGGGTTCCTAGGTATTTTATTATCTTTGTAGCAATTGTGAAGGGGAGTTTACTCATGATTTGGCTCTCTGTCTGTAATTGGTGTATAGGAATGCTTGTGATTTTTGCACATTGATTTTGTATCCTGAGATTTTGCTGAAGTTGCTTATCAGCTTAAGGAGATTTTGGCCTGGGAAGATGGGGTTTTCTAAATATACAATCATGTCATCTGCAAACAGAGACAATTTGACTTCCTCTTTTCCTACTTGAATACCATTTATTTCTTTCTCTTGCCTGATTGCCCTAGCCAGAACTTCTAATACTATGTTGAATAGGAGTAGTGAGAGAGGGCATCCTTGTTTTGTGGTGGTTTTCAAGGGGAATGCTTCCAGTTTTTGCCCATTCAGTATGATATTGCTGTGGGTTTGTCATAAACAGCTGTTATGATTTTGAGATACATTTCATTGATACCTAGTTTATTGAGAGATTTTAGCATGAAGGGTTGTGAAATTTTTTGTCAAAGGCATTTTCTACATTCATTGAGATAATCATGTAGTTTTTGTCATTGGTTCTGTTTAGGTGATGGATTATGTTTATTGATTTGTGTATGTTGAACCAGCCTTGCACCCCAGATATGAAGTCAACTTGGTCATGATAAATAAGCTTTTTGATGTGCTCCTGGATTTTGTTTGCCAGTATTTTATTGAGGATTTTTGTGTGTTGTTCATAGGGATATTGGCCTGAAATAGTCTTTTTTGTGTGTGTGTGTCTCTGCTAGGTTTTGGTATCAGGATGATGCTGGCCTCATAAAATGAGTTAGGGAGGATTCCTTATTTTTCTATTGTTTGGAAAATTTCAGAAGGAATGGTACCAGCTCCTCTTTGTACCCCTGGTAGAATTCAGCTATGAATCTGTCTGATCCTGGACTTTTTTTTTGGTTGGTAGGCTATTAATTACTGCCTCATTTTCAGATCTTGTTATTGGTATATTCAGGGATTCAGCTTCTTCCTGGTTTAGACTTGGGAGGCTGTATGTGTCCAGGAATTTTTCCATTTCTTGTAGATTTTCTAGTTTATTTGTATCAAGGTATTTACAGTATTCTCTGATGGTAGTTTGTATATCTGTGGCATTAGTAGTATGATATCCCCTTTATCAGTTTTTATTATATCTATTTGATTCTTGTCTCTTTAGTTCTTTATTAGTCTGGCTAGCAGTCTATTTTTTTTATCTTTTCAGAAAACCATCTCTGATCTTTGATGAACCTGACGCAAAGAAGCAGTGGTGAAAGGATTCCCTATGTCATAAATGGTGTTGGGAAAACTGGCTAGCAGATGCAGAAAACTGAAACTGGAACCCTTTCTTACAACTTGTACAAAAAATAACTCAAGATGGATTAAAGACTTAAATGTACGACCTAAAAGCATAAAACTCCTAGAAGAAAACCTAAGCGATACAGTTCAGGATATAGACATGGGCAAAGACTTCATGACTAAACACCAAAAGCAATGGCAACAAAAGCCAAAACTGACAGGTGGGATCTAATTAAGCTAAAGAACTTCTGCACAGCCAAAAAGAAAAACAAACAAACAAACAAACAAACAAACAAAACTATCATCGGGGTGAACAGGAAACCTAAAAAATGGAGAATAATTCTGCAGTGTATCCATCTGACAAAGGGCTAATATCCAGAATCTACAATGAACCTAAACAAATTTACAAGAAAAAAAAAGACCCCATCAAAAAGTGGGCAAAGGATATGAACAGATTCTTCTCTCAGGAAGACATTTATGCAACCAACACACATTTGAAAAAAAGGTTATCATACTGGCCATTACAGAAATGCAAATCAAAACCACAATGAGACACCATCTCGTGCTAGTTAGAATGGCGATCATTAAAAAATCAGGAAATGGCTGGGCACCATGCCTGTAATCCCAGCACTTTGGGAGGCTGAGTCGGGTGGATCACAAAGTCAGGAGATGGAGACCATCCTGGTTAACAAGGTTGGGAACAAGCGCCCCAAAATCTGGCCATAAACTGGCCCCAAAACTGGCCATAAACAAAATCTCTCCGGCACTGTAACATGTTCATGATGGCCATAATGCCCATGCTGCAAGGTTGTGCATTTACCAGAGTGAGGGCAAGGAACACCTGGCCTGTCCAGAGTAGAAAATCACTTAAAGGCATTCTTAAACCACAAATAATAGCTTGAGCAATCTATGCCTTAAGGGCATGTTCCTGCTGCAGATAACTAACCAGACCCACCCCTTTATTTCAGCCCATCCATTCGTTTCCCATAAGGGACACTTTTAGTTAATTGAATAGCTATAGAGACAATGTTAATGACTGACTTGCTGTTAATAAATATATGGGTAAATCTCTGTTCAGGGTTCTGAGCATTGAAGGTTGTGAGACCCCTAATTTCCCACTTTACACTACGATATTTCTGGGTGTGTGTCTTTAATTCCTGTAGCACTGCTGGGTTGGAGTCTCCCCGAATGAGCTGGTCTCAGCAGTGAAACTCCATCTCTACTAAAAATACAAAAAAATTAGCTGGACGTGTAGTCCCAGCTACTCGGGAGGCTGAGGAAGGAGAATGGCGTGAACCTGGGAGGTGGAGCTTGCAGTGAGTCAAGATTGCGCCACTGTACTCCAGCCTGGATTACCAAGTGACGTTCCATCTCAAAAAAAAAAAACAGAAAACAAAAAAGAAAAAAGAAAAAAAAATGTGAGGAAACATCAGATGCTGGAGAGGATGTGGAGAAACAGGAATGCCTTTACACTGTTGGTGGGAGTATAAATTAGTTCAACCATTGTGGAAGACAGTGAGGTGATTCCTCAAGGATCTAGAACTATAAATATTTGACCCAGCAATCTCATTACTGGGTGTATACCCAAAGGATTATAAATCATTCTACTATAAAGACAATATAAAGACACATGCCCCATATGTTTATTGCAGCACTCTTCACAAGAGCAAAGATTTGGAACCAACCCAAATGTCCATCAATGATAGATTGGATAAAGAAAATGTGGCACATACACACCATGGAATACTATGCAGCCACAAAAAAGGATGAGTTCATGTCCTTTGCAGGGACATGGATTGGGCTGGAAACCATCATTCTCAGCAAACTTACACAAGAACAGAAAACCAAACACTGCATGTTCTCACTCATAAGTGGGAGTTGAACAATGAGAACACATGGACACAGAGAGGGCAACATCACACACTGGGGCCTGTTTTGAGATTGGGGGCTAGGGGAGGGATAGTAGGTGACATGTTGATGGGTGCAGCAAACTGCTATGGCCCATGTATAACTATGTAACCAAACTGCACATTCTGCACATGTACCCCAGAACTTAAAGCATAAAAAAAAATCTGTGGCTGTGGAGGCTGAGTTGACATTAAGCATTTTGTAAAAATTCTCCTTGAAAGGAGAACTCTTCACCTCAGATTGTCTGGAATCCATTCTTTAAGGGGAGCATTTCATCAGTGAAGTGACATATATGTCACTTTCAAGGGAAGATGGAAGATTCTGAAAATATTTAAAGAAAATATTTAAATATTTAACCACAGCAAATTGGTGTGGTTTTCTATTCTACTGGAAGGACAAAGAGTAAGTAACAGCTGACCCAAACAAGACAAAACCATACACATGTGCATAAAAAGAATCATTTTTGGCTCGGTGCAGTGGCTCATGCCTGTAATCCCAGCACTTTGGGAAGCTGAGGCAGGCAGATCACGAGGTCAGGAGATCGAGACTATCCTGGCTAACATGGTGAAAGCCCAACTCTACTAAAAATACAAAAAATTAACCAGGCGTGGTGGTAGGCACCTGTAGTTCCAGCTACTCAGGAGGCTGAGGCAGGAGAATGGTGTGAACCTGGGAGGTGGAGCTTTCAGTAAGCCGAGGTCGTGCCACTGCACTCCAGCCTTGCTGACAGAGTGAGACTCCATCTCAAAAAAAAAGAAAAAAAAGAAAAAGAAAAAGAAAGAAAGGATCATTTTCTAGAAAAAATACATTGAATATACTAAATCCTCTAGCACTGAAGAGAATACTTGCAAAGACTGTACATTATTCCAGAGTTAACATCCTTGACAGGGATTGAGTAACACGGTCCCTATCAAGTTAATTACTAAAGGACGCTCAACAGCAGAGAGGGAGGGCCACCAATTGCTCCCCATCTGCACCAACTGTCCCAGGGACTCAACATTTTTGTGATTATGACACATTCACCATTAATGCATGGAATACTCTAGACCAAAATACCTGTGCATTGATGTCTTTAATCACCATTCAAGACCATACTCATCCTAAATTGTATTCTGTAGGCATTTCTCAGCCATCTCTCTCTTTTCTGTTGATCAAAAGCCAATGTGAAATAATTCCTAAAAGAACTCTAAAATCTCCAGGACATAACATCAGCATTGCTTAGATCACATTGTCTTGTGATTTCCACCTTAATTAGTTGTGTGTTCTCTACTCAGTGAAGACTGGGAAGTGTCTGACCACAGGGATGTTGCATCACACATATTTGTGCTGAGAGGTAGGCTATACAGAAATACAGTCAGATGCTTTTTCATACGGTGGGAATGCTCTTTCTCTCAGGGCTTAGAATGCATGGAGGCAAAGAATTCCAGAGCTTCAAGAGATGGGTGGACACTTCCTTAGAAAAAAGCAACATTACTCTGCTTTGACTCTTGAATTATTAATATTATTATTATTATTGGTTTGAACCCCTTTTAAGATAGTTGGCTTGAAAGCCAGCATTTGTAGAGGAAAAAATGTCTAATATCTTTGTGTATATTGAGACTAATATTCAGTGAACTGATCCATACATTTCTTTAATCTTCAAAACTTTAAGAACTTTAAAGAAATTGACCTTTTAAATTTGAGATAGTTTTAGGTTCACACATAGTCATAAGAAATAACACAGGGATTTGGGAGGCTGAGGCTGGCGGATTATTTGAAGTCAACAGTTTGACTGCCTGGCCAATATGGTGAAACCACATCTCTACTAAAAATACAAAAAATTAGCTGGTTGTGGTGACAGGTGCCTGTAATCCCAGTTACTCAGGAGGATGAGGCAGGAGAATCACTTGAGCCTGGGAAGTGGAGATTGTGGTGAGCTGAGATCATACCACTTCACTCCAGTCTGAGCAAGAGAGTGAAACTGTCTCAAAAAAAAAAAAGAAAAAAGAAAAGAAAGAAAGAACACAGGGAGATACTTCATATTCTTTTCTTTACTTTTTCCCCAGAGGTAATGTCTTGCAAAACTGTTACCAAAAAGGGGTCTCAATCCAGGTCCCCAAGGGAGGGTTCTTGGATCTTGTGCAAAAAAGAATTCAAGGCGAATCCATAAAGTGAGAGCAAGTTTATTAAGAAAGTGAAAGAATAAAAGAATAGGTATTCCATAGGCAGAGTAGCCCTGAGGGCTGCTGATTGGTTATTTTTATGGTTATTTCCTGATTATATGCTAAGCAAGGGGTGGATTATTCATGAGTCTTCTGGGAAAGAGGTGGGCAATTCCCAGAACAGAGGGTTCCTCCCCTTTTTAAACCAAATAGGGTAACTTCCAGATGTTGCCATGGCACCTATAAACTGTCATGGTGCTGGTGGAAGTGGCTTTTAGCAATGAATGCATTATAATTAGTGTATAATGTGCAATGAGGATAATCAGAGGTCACTCTTGTTGCCATCTGGTTTTT
Organism: Papio anubis; assembly: GCF_008728515.1. Lineage (NCBI taxonomy): Eukaryota > Metazoa > Chordata > Mammalia > Primates > Cercopithecidae > Papio > Papio anubis. The sequence continues at coordinate 142,404,297 of NC_044996.1, forward strand.
CGTGGGTTTTGGCCAGCTTCTTTACCACAAGGTGTTTTATCAGCAAGGTCTTCATGACCTGTGTCTTGTGCTGACCTCCTATCTCATCCTGTGACTAAGAAAGCCTAACCTCCTGGGAATACAGCCTAGTAGGTCTCAGCCTCATGTTACCCAGCCCCTATTCAAGGTAAAGTCACTCTGGTTTGAAGGCCTCTGATAAAACAACAATACAAGCTCACACCAGGATATTGACCTTTGTACAGTCAAAGGATAGAACATTTCCATCACCACAAGATCTACCATGTTGTCCTTCTAATATGGCCACATACACTACTATGCTTGATGACAGGCTTTAGGATCCGATGAATGAGGCAAAAAAAAAAAAAAAAAAAAAAAAAGTCCCACTTCTCAGAGCCAGCTGAGCTCAAATAAATGTTTGCAAGAGACTGCTCCAACACTTGCACTTATAGGGCGTGGCGTTGACTTTGGGTTTGATATCTGTCTTAATCTGTTTGGGCTGCTGTAATGTCTTAGCCTATAATATGGTTTGGCTGTGTCCCCAACCCAATTCTGGTCTTGAATTGGAGTTCCTGCAATTCCCATGTATCATAGGAAGGACCTGGTGAGGCAGGAGGTAATTGAATCATGGATAATTGAATCATGGGTCTTTCCTGTGCTGCTTTCACGGTAGTGAATAAGTCTCACAACATCTGATGGTTTTATAAGGAGGAGTTTCCCTGCTCAAGCTTGCTTCTTGCCTGTGGCGGTGTAAGACGTCCGTTGGTCTTTCATCATGATTGTGAGGTCTCCCCAGCCATGTGGAGCTGTGAGTCAATTAAACCTCTTTCCTTCATAAATTACCTAGTTTTGGGAATGTCTCTATTAGCAGTGTGAGAACAGACTATCACAGACTGGGTGGCTTACAAACAACAGACATTTATTGCTGACAGCTGTGGAGGCTGAAGTCCAAGGTCAAGGCATGGCAGATTCAGTGTCTGGTGAGGACTCACTCTCTGCTTCCAAGATTGTGCTTTCTTGCTGCATCTTTACATTGTGGAAGGAAGTCTCTTTTATAAAGGCACGAATCCCATTCATAAGGCTGGAGTCCTCATGATTTCACCCCTTCTCAAAGGCTTCAGCTCTCCATACTATCACATTTCAGATTTGTATTAGTCAGGATTCTCTAGAGGGACAGGACTAATAGGATAGATGTGTCTATGAAAGGGAGTTTAGTAAAAAGTGTTGACTTACATGATCACAAGGTGAAGTCCCACAAAAGGGCACCTGCAAGCTGAGGAGCAAAAAAGCCAGTTCAAGTCCCAAAACCCCAAAAGTAGGGTAGCCAAGGGGGCAGCCTTCAGTCTGTTGCTGAAGGCCTGAAAGTGCCTGGCAAACCACGGGTGTAAGTCCAAGAGTCCAAAAGCTGAAGAACTTGGAGTCTGATGTTTGAGGGCAGGAAGCATCCAGCACCAGAGAAAGATGGCGGCCAGAAGACTCAGCCAGTCTAGTCTTTGCACGTTCCTCTGCCTGCTTTTATTCTGGCTGTACTGGCAGCTGATTAAATTGTGCCCACCCAGATTGAGGGTGGGTCTGCCTTTCTCAGTCCACTGACTCACAGCCATACCCAGAACAATACTTTGCATCCTTCAATCCAATCAAGCTGACACTCACTAATAACTATCACAGGATTCAATCACAACATGTGCATTTGGGAGAGGACACAGACATTCCGACTGTAGCAATATCACTGCAGGAATGTTCAGCCGCTTCCTTTTCCCTTTCTCAGTCAGAGAACAAGGGGATCTGGAAGGCTGCAGAGCTTGACATGCAAGGTAGCAAAGCACCCAGAAGGTACAAGCCACTTTCATGAGCTCCATTACCTTATGGGGCATCAGTCCTGTGGACCTAGAGCTGGTGGTGGGAGGCAGGTTATCATGAAGAGCTTGTCTTCTCTCTTAGGTGCCACAATCAAGTCTTGGCTTACACGTCTTTGGGTTGTGCAAGAGGCAGCAGCAGCAATTAGCTGGGACCAGGAGTGTCCAATGTCTTTGGAGTAAGAGCTCCAGTCTTGATGGGGTGGAGGGTGTGGGGACCTCCTATGTTCATTTGAATGTGGATCTGTTTGGCGAGTGGGATCTGCAGCAGCAGCAAACACAGAATGTGCCTGAGAAGTCATGGATATGATGGCACCAAACAAAGGGGCTGGCACCAACCATGTACCCACGGATTCATTCTAAAGCCACATTCATGCTGGAGCCGTTGCTCTGGTGTGAATCGCTCATGTCTGGGGTATGTGCATTAGGGCTGGTTCTGTCTTCAAGAACATCCCCACTCCACATTGAGCTTCTCTATGTATCCCTTGGGCTGCCACCATTCTCCATGTGACAGTTGTCACAGCCTGGACCATGCAATTGCTCAGCTCAGTTCTGGAGAAGTCAAATGAAAGCATTAGCCCTTCACTGCCATTCCCGAGGAAGACAGATGAATTTTCGTGCAGATTTTCTGATGCTCTAAGAACTTAGAGATGTTCATGAATTCAGCACAGCATTCCTACTGGAGAGGTTGCTTTGTATTTAAAGGACTGCCTCTCAATTCAGTGACATTTTTCTTAGGGTCCATCCTGCATATTTGCAACAGGTCTGGCCCAGAGGGGAACTGGAAAACAGTCAGGATCCAGAGCAGTAAGGTCTGCAGATGTCTGGGCAGTTTGCTGGAACACAAGTGGGGTCATGTCTGCAAATTCCAGGGAAGAGGTATCCCCCGGCCAAGTTCAACCAAAGTGCCTAAGCTTGGTCTCTCATGGTTCAGCCCATGCAGACATCCAAGCACTGGTAGAACAGTGAGGATTTTGCCCCCTTTCCACAAATTCCCGGAATTGGGATAATTCTAAAAAAATTTTTTTATCAAACATTGGGGCTTATACTCACCAACCTTTCTTTATTCTGCCTCCAACCCACACACCCTTTCCAGCCTCTGGAATCTATCATATTGCTCTCTATCTCCATGAGGGTTTTTTTTTGTTTTTTTTTTTTGACAGTCTTGCTATGTCACCCAGGCTGGAGGGCAGTGGCACGATCACAGCTCACTGCAACCTTGACCTCTCCAAGGCTTAGGTGATCCTCCCATCATGAGGTCAATTTTTAAAGCTACCACATATGAGTAAAAATAAGAGGCATCTGTCTTGCAGAGTGGGGTGACTGTAGTTAGCAATAATATATTGTATATTTCAAAGTAGCTGGAAGAGGAGATGACAATACAGGAGATTACCAACACAGGGCTGGGCCCAGTGGCCCACACCTGTAATCCCAGCCATTTGGGAGGCTGACATGGGACAATCCCTTGAGCCCAGGAATTCAAGACCAGCCTGAGCAACATAGCAGGACCCTCATCTCTACAAAAAAATTTTTTTAATTAAAATTTAAAATTAAAAATTAGCTGGGTGTGGTGGTGCACACCTGCAATTCCAGCTACTCAGGAGGCTGAGGCAAGAGGATCACTTGAGCCCAGGAGGTACAGGTTGCAGTGAGCTATGATTGAACCACTGCACTCCAGCCTGGGCAACAAAGTGAGACCCTGTCTCAAAAAAAAAAAAAAAAGAAAGAAATTAAAAATACTCCTGGTGATGGATACCCCCAATACTCTGACTTAATCATTATACATCAGTAAAAAAATTTTAAAAATTTAAACTTGCTTTTTCAAACGTGAAAAACATGTGAACCTTGCACCCTTTTTTGACTTTGTTTCTTGCAACCTTGCAGAGCCCATCTACACATGGCAAAAAAACCTCACAATGAGTTCCCATCCACAACCTCAGCAAAGGGCATGTGTGTCCCCAGAGAACGTCAGCTGATTGGACAGCAGTCTGCAGCAGAAGGTGAAACCCCTAATTTGGAAGGAATTGAAACATGAAAAGATGCTGAGATCACAGTGAAAACAGAGACAAAGTCCTCTGGGGAAAAAATATTAAAAAGGGGAGATGTACAAAGAACACAACATTTCAGTTAGGAAGAGTAAGTTCAGGAGATCTGTTATACAACATGGGGATGATAGTTAATAACAATGCCTGGTATATTTGGAAATTGCTAAAGGAACACCCTTTAAAGATTTCCACCCTTCCCTCAAATGATAAGTATGAAAGGTGACGGATATATTTCTTGCCTTGATGTAGCAGTTCCACAGTGTGCACACAGCAAAACATCATGTTGTATCCCATAAATATATATCTTTTAAATTTGTTAATTGAAATAATAATAAAGAACAATGGGATTTTTAAGACAATCAAGTGTATTTGTAAATACATAGGTATATAGGTATATACACATATGTATTTGTAAATTATATGTATGTATACTTACATAAATATATCAGTATAAACACATATGTACATACATACTGACAAATACACATATTTGTATAATGTGTATACATACATATTTGTAAATATGCAGGCATATATATTTACATAAGCATATAAACATAAGTATTAACATATGTACACATATGCTTACAAATACACATATGTGTATATATGTATATATGTAAACATATATATGTATTTCTAAATATATAGATCACATAAGTATATATACACATATATTTACAAATACTGATGTCTAAATGTACAAATATATGTATTTGTAAATATATGTATATATACTTATGTAAGCATATAAACATACAAGTATATATACACATATGTATATATATACTTAGAAATACACATGTGTAGATATGTATACATACCTATATATTTGTAAGCATATATATACTTAAATGATCATATAAACATATGAGTATATATACACTTATGCACATATATATTTACAAATACACGTGTCTGTGTATATATATTTGTGTGTACACACACACACATATTTGTCAAAATAACCACATAACCCAAAGGATTACGTGAACCAAAAAGCAAATTCAGAAGCCGGGAGATAATTCCAAGCTCCAAGAAGTTCTGACATGGCAAATATGAAAATGAGTTTCAAAGCCACAGAACAAAGGAGGTGATGTTGCCAAAACTTTTACTCAACGCCCCTGAAGGGCTGCTGGGAGAGGGCAGGGCTCAGCCATATTTAAACAAACAATGGTTGATTATTTTCTCAGATCCTGCACAGAATTTCTTTCTTCCAGTCAAAGAGTATACCTAAAAACCAATACACAACGCTCAGGAAAAATATGGGAGCCCCTAAAACAAAGAAAAATCCTTCCAAAAGCCAGCCAGGTGGCCCCCAGACATCCTGCATGACCTGGAGAAGACACTCCAGCAGGGTTGGGAGGGCCCTGGGAACAATGCGAAAAGGTCTTCAGAGCCCTCAAGGGGAATTCCTGACTGTGGAGAGCTCTGCCCTGCGCTCCGCTCTTCCAGAGTAAGCAGGAAATAAACGCACCACCTTGGAGCCAGAGCGTTTTCCACTTACCTGGACTCACTGTTGTAACTACTCACAGATGCTCTACAGGGAGAGAGGTACCGAAGCTGGAGGACGGCAGAAGATGCAGGGAATGCGGGGCATCCGTGGAATCAACCTGATATAGCTAGGCCCTGTGCCCCCACCCAAATCTCACCTCCAACTGGAAACCCCATAATCCCCACGTGTAGAGGGAGGGCCCTGGAGGGAGGTAATGGGATCATGATGGCGGTTTCCCCCATGCTGTTCCCATGATAGCGAGGAAGTTCTTATGAGATCTGATGGTTTAAAAGTGGCAGTTTTCCGACCAGGCGCAGTGGCTCGCGCCTGTCATCCCAGCACTTCGGGAGGTCAAGGCAGGCGGATCACTTGAGGTCAGGAGATCGTGGTCAGCCTGGAAAACATGGTGAAACCCCGTTTCTACTAAAAATACAAAAATTAGCTGGGCTTGGTGGTGAGCGCCTGTAGTCCCAGCTAGTCAAGATGCTGAGGCAGGAGAATCGCTTGAACCTGGGAGGCGGAGGTTGCAGTGAGCCGAGATCACACCACTGCACTCCAGCCTGGGCACAAGAGCGAAACTCCGTCTCAAGAAAATAAAAAAGTGGTAGTTTTCCCTGCACCCTTTATTTCCTGAGACCTTGTGAAGAAGGTGCCCTGCTTCCCCTTTGCCTTCCGCCATGATTGTAAGTTTCCTGAGGTCTCCCCAGCCATGCGGAACTGTGGGTCAATTAAACCTCTTTCCTTTAGAGATTACCCAGTCTCAGACAAGTTCTTTATAGCAATGTGAAAACGAAGTAATATACAACCTAAATGCCCTCAATGATAGACTGAATTCAGAACCAGATCATGTCCTTTGTGGGATCATGGATGGAGCCGGATGCCATTATCCTTAGCAAACTAATGCAGGAAAAGAAAAAAAAAATTCTGCATGCTCTCACTTACAAGTGGGAGCTAAATGATGAGAACTCATGGACACATACAGGGAAACAAGGGACACTAGGGCCTTTTGGAGGGTAGAGAGTAGGAGGAGGAGGGAGAGGATCAGGAAAAACAGCTAATGGCTACCAGGCTTAGTACCTGGGTGACAACAAATCCCTATGACACAAGTTCACCCATATAGCAAACCTGCATCTGTACACCTGTACTTAAAATACAAGTTAAGTAATAAAAAAAAATACTGGTCTTCAGAAAAACAGAGGAACCAGAGTTAAATCAAAACTAGTGTCAGCCATATAAAACACCATCACCATGCTGCACTAATAATAAGAGGATACCTCCATTGAGGGTCCATTTTTTATTTTTTTATTTTTTTATTTTTTGAGATGGAGTCTCACTCTGTCACCCAGGCTGGAGTGCAGTGGCACAATTTCGGCTCACTGCAGCCCCCGGTTCAAGTGATTCTCTAGTGAGGGTCTAAAAGGAAGGTGGAACTAAAATTAAAGGTCACAATAGCTTGTAGGAGAGAAATGCAATGGTCAGAGCTAAAACAAGTTATTTCTTTGTTTGGAAGGACAGTATAAATATTAGCTTTATTTTATTTCCTGTGAATGGTACTATGCATATTAAATTTATTGCCAGTCCATAAAAGAATAAAAATTGAAAACAGCTTTCTCAAAAAAGAAAAAAAACTTTTAAAAAGCCCCACTTAGGTATCAGCAAATAGAAATTGTCAAAACAAAGAAAATGAATGGTTAATAGAATGTACAAAACCGAATACAAGAAATATATCGTAAAACTGTTATCAACTATAATAAATATAAATGATCTGAAAATATATCTTAGTAGACATGAACTCTCAGATGAGATTGAAAAAAATCTAGGTCTTTGCTGTTTGCAAGGGTCTGAAGTCCAAAACAGAAAAAGGTCAAGATCAAAGGTATGGAGAAAAAAATAACATAGTAAGTAAATATAACATTTCTGTAGTTTGGTTAACAAGAAGCAGAAAAGAAAGGAAAAAGGCCTGGGAGTTTGAGACCAGCTTGGGCAACCTAGTAAGACCTCATCTCTACAAATAATTTTAAAAAATTAGCTGGGCATAATGGCACACACCTGTAGTCCCAGCTACTTGTGAGGTTGAGGCAGGAGGATCTCTTGAGCCTGGGAGGTCTAGGCTGCAGTAAGCCACGATTGCACCACTGCATTCCAGCATGGGGAAAAGATGGATACTCAGAATCAAAAAAAAAAGAAAAGAAAAATAAAGAAGGTTGTGGTTAAGTTATAAAAAATTTTGTCAAAAATAATTATAAAACGCTGAACTTCATAAGATTATAAAATCAGATTATAAAAATGCTGACCTTTTTTTCAGCTAGTAGCATAGCATCCAAATTCATAAAGCAGCATTTGGGAGAATTATAACACATTATCAAGTCCAGAGTCTCATCTTCTGCAGATCTCTGCCTATGGGGAGCTAGCTTTCAAAAAAATGAGAAAACTTGTGTTTATGTGTGTGTATGTGTGTGTGTGTGCATGCATGCGCGTGCATTTGCAGCTAAACTTAAATTCCTTCCTCTATTTATCTTCCTAAATTAATGTAATATTCTTGAATACCTGCAGCTTGTCCATATCTCCTCAAATTTCTATTTTGAAACATTAACTCCAAAGGTACTAGGAGGTGAGGCCTGGGGAAGTGATGAGGTCATGAGCATGGAGCCTCATGAATGGGATCAGTGCCCTCATAAAATGCACCCCAGAGAGCTCCCTCACCCCTTCCACCATTTGAAGACACAGTGAGAAGGTGCTGTCTATGAACCAGGAAGCCCTCACCAGACACTGAAACTGCCACACTTTGGTCTTGGACTTCCAGCCTCCAGAACTGTGAGCAATAAATGCCTGTTGTTTATAAGCCCTGACTATGGTATTCTGTTACAGCAGCCTGAAATGAACTAAGACAGCTTCCCTCTGTGCTTGAGAAGAGGAAAAAGTCTAATTATTGTAAAGATTAATATTTCAGATGCAGTATAAACTGAATAAAGCTTGTATTTATTTTTACTGATTGACTTTTTGGGCACTCCTTGCAAATCTAAAGGACTTGCTATGCTAAGTAAAGCCTGGGGTTGGGGGAATGGGGAACTGATACTACTCCAAGTTCCATCTTAGTGCTATGAAATATTGATACCTTAGCCACACTACAACACGTGGGATCAATTAAGAAAGATTTTTGCAAGTGTCTGAACAAAGTAGGAGACAGAGGGTTTCTATCATCGATGCATTTTTAGAGAACCATGCGACACGGTTTCAGGGATGACCACCAGGACATTGGAAAAAGGGTTGCATCAATTAAAATGTTTCACCCACCGGCCGCTTTGAAAACGAAAGCTACCAGAGAAAAAAAAATACAGACCCAAATCAAAACCAGATGTATGCAGCTTTGAGGATTTCTCAGCCCTTGGTTTTCTCTCCATTTTATTTCACATGTCTTCTAAAATGGATGTGACTTCTGAAAAGGACTTTGCTCCTTTGTTTGGGAAAACCCAGTTAAATAGGCAAATAAACAAACTGCCTGATGAGTCAGCAGAGGAAGATTGCAGGATATTGTTTGTTCAAGGAAATGTCTGGAATAAATTAGACAAATTGATTTGTTTCTAAATAATATCCATGTAGGCAGTAGCTTAAGAGAAATTTATGCGCCTCCCACCCCTCCCCAATTCTTCTCTGTCTTGGGCAACCCCACCCAGTGTAAATCTTTAACCCAGTCAGGAAGCCCTAGAATTTTATGCATTTGACACTTTTGTGAGATTTAGCACATCTTGTCTTTCCGTTGTTCTAGAAGATGGCTTGCTGGATAGACAGCAATATATCCACTCTATAAAAATCATTAATCGAATTAGACATCAGCAGGGGACATCTTATGCTCATTTTTTTTTTTTTTAAATGTTTCTGGGCATGACTACTTATGTAACATTTGTTTTGAAAATCAAGTTAAATGAAAGGATACTGTGGTTTCCACAGGCAGGAAAGTACTTTAGACAAACCCTGAGCGGCACATATTTAGATTCAACTCTGGGGTTTGACACTTAACTGTGTAATTTCAGCTTTCTCACCTGTAAAACCAAGAACAAGAAAGAGGACACACTGGTTTGCTGTGAGGATCCCATGAAAAAAAAAATAAGGACGTAAAGCATGCAGCTCTCTGAAGAAATGGTTGCTCTTTCAGTTTGTGCAAAAACAAACAAACCAACAAACATGCAAAAGAACCTTCCTTCTAAAATAGTCCTCGTATTATGATCTACCTGATGTGCTTCAATTTTCTTAGCTCTGAGGAAAGTTGACATAATTTATAAGATGTTTTCCTTTAAAAACCAAGTAATCCAATGATACACTCACACAGCTCCATCATTTTAGCTTTGCTATAATAAAAGGCAGCTGTCAGGCAAACAGAAACTTATTTTAATGACATTGCTTTGATGTTATTTTCTTTGTTAGTCAAAGTCCATCGTCCAGGGTGGCCCGATTTTCATGACAATAAAAATATTTTAATGGTATGATAAAGCCAGGAACAAAAGAGAATGCATTATAGAGTTGATGTTGCCTAGTCTCTTGAGGGAAATCCAGTTTAGCCACAACCCTTGTAAATAAGAAACATATCTTGTTTGGGGATGCTAGAAAATTATGACCACCATATTTATTTTACCTCATGTGAACTTCCAACTTGTTCTTCAGTTTATGAAGAACTTAAAAAAAATCACATAGAAAGAAAACAATGATGAAGTACAGACATAGTAAACTTGTGGCCAGAAATTTTTCTCAGAAGCTTCATCAGAGTTCGCCAAAAGAAATTCTGTTCACCAAATTTAGAAAGGCATCAGTTAATATTCCCAAATTATAGATTAGTTGGTGATTTTTAAGAATGCTTCAGATGTTAGACGATTTACAGTTATATTCCTGAATCTGTGGATGAAATAGTGAGTTTAATTTTACAGGGCGCTATAATAAAATTGAAAAACCTTGGCATTTCTCAAAGCAAAGCATACAAAGGAATAACTATCTGATTGATTCCATTGCCCTTTCATGAGTAAAACTCTTTTGCAAGAAATTCTTCTTTAAAGGGATCTAAGATGATTTTGTTTTCCCCTATTTTCTGTCATATTGGAGAAATTGTGATGCGTACTTTCACTCTTGCAGTTATAGGAACTTGGCTCTTAGCTTGATCTGTGTGTTGCTGTTGCTGAGAAGCTACAGAGATGCTGAACGTCCCCATGCCCTGCAGCCAAGGGGTTGCAACAGCCTAGAGGAATTTGTTCTAATCCTACTTGCTGTTGGAGTCACTGAGCCTCTTCTTTCCCTGGCACCTAGCAATTGCTCTCTCAAGGCGATTTCCATTACCACACTGTCAAATGCACCAGCATCCACTGAAACATAAAGTACATTCCATGGTAGCATATTAATATATATTGACTTTGGCGGTCCATCTGATTCCATCGTCAAATCCAACAGGGAGGAAAAGGAAGAACCAGTTTTCTGACTGCAGACCCCAGCAACAAAGTAGCAGGAAGTCAGAGAAAAAGGAACTATTCCTTTGTTACGTTCCCATTTTAGTTCGGTGTTCCAGGAACTCTGAATTTTCTATTTATTGCCTGCGTATCCATGAAGTAAGGCACACGTTGAGCTGAAGATGAAATGTGTGATAGCTTTGAGCCAATGAGTGAATATTGATTCCATTGGAACGCTAAGCATGTGGGAGTTATTTATATCCTACTGCTCAGGTCATCACCAAGGTCTGATTGCAAAAATTCAAACTATTGCAACCTCAAGCATACATGGGCTAAGTTTTGGGGGTTTTCTTTGGCAATGGCCAGCTCCTCTCTGCTGTGACATGTATTATTGAGTTTATTTGCATAGGTGAGATCCTACCAAGGCTCTAAATGCAAACACGATCTCCCATCACACTAGAGAAGCTGTTGCAAACAACACTGTTGTTATTACATCTCCCATCACACTAGAGGAGCAAGATGGATATTTGCAAATGATAAATAACTATTTCTTCATTATTATTGTCTGGTGAGCAGAGAACACAGGTAAGTAATTCTTGATTTTTACCAGACCTTTGCCCCAGTATATTCTTTTCTCCCTCAGCACAAAACCCTGACTTTGCAAGCCTGGGACTCTTCAGAGTCTTTTTTTTCTTTTAGGTTTTAAATTTGTTTTCTAAATTAATTCTTTAAAATAGATGTATCATAGTTGCACATATTTCAGAGGTACATGGGATATTTTGATACAGGAATACGATCTGTAATGATCAAATCAGAATGATTGGGGTGCCCAGAACCTCACCCATCTGTCTTTTCTTTCTGTTGGGAGCATTCGAATTCTTCTTTTCCAGCTATTTTGAAATATGCAATAAGTTATTGTTAATTCTACTTTCTCTAGTGTACTGTTGGACACTAGAACTTAGTTTTTCTATCTAGCAGAATTTTCTTATGTTACCATGGCTGCACCCCACCTACATTATGAGATATGTAAATCTCAGTCTTTTCAAGGGACTGGATTGGTCTTTCTTCAGCTGGTTTTAATTGGGTGAGCTTACAAACCCTGCTGTAAAATCCAGTCATCCAAGTTACTAGTCAACATACTTAACAATCCAGGAGTGAGGTCGTTTAAGTTTTCCTGGGCTGTTTGTACAGACAGAACCCACAAAGAGGGCTTCATTACAAACTTGATAAGGGATCTAAACTGTCTAGGTAGAACCAGGCATTCATTTGCTCCTGTGTTTGCCTATAACATACTTAGAAATACCCTGCTTTAATGTACATTTAAACATAAAGACAACAAATAGATTAGCGCTTTGCAGTGGTTGCAGAGAGAGGAGGATGGGGAGTGACTGCTTAACAGGTACAGCTTTGGGGTGATCAAAATGTTCTGAAACCAGATAATGGTGATGGGTGCATGATGTTGTACAGGCACCAAGTGCTGTTGAATTATACAATTTAAAATGGTTACGATAGTATTACAGGTTGAATTGGAACTCCCGCCAAATTTATATATTAAATTTCCAACCTTCTGTGCCCAAGGATATGACCTTATTTGGAAATACAGTTGTTGTAGATATAACTAAGTTATACTGGAGCATGGTGAGCACCTAATTTAATGTGACTGATGTCCTTAGAAAAGTGGGAAACTTGGACACAGAGAAATGCACACCCAGGGAGAACACTATGTGAAGGTGAAGGCAGACACTAGGCTGGGTGGTGATCTGTAAGCCAAGATAGATACCAAGGATTTCCAGCAGGCCCTGAAAGCTGGGAGAGGCATGCAACAGATTCCCCTTTACAGCCTCCACAAGGATTCTCCCCCAGAGCCTCTGAAGTGAGCACAATCCTGCTACAACCTTGATTTCAGACATCTGGCCTCTAGAACTGCAAGATAATACATTTCTGTTGTTTTAAGCCACTCAGTTGGTGGCTCTGTGTTATGACATCCCTAGGAAACTAATACAGACAGTAAAACTAATAACATTTCATCATTGATGGATGTGAAAGGGAAGAGTGATTATTGATTCCAGGTATTTGACGAGAGAATTGGGAAGGGTGGAAGGGAGACATTTTCAAAGGTAGGCCAAGGGTTTGGTTCTTGACATGCTGAATTGGAGATGTCCATGAACAAGGATATAATAGATGTGTCCACTGAGCACCCAGTTGGAGGTGTTGAAGTGGGTGGTTGAATATATGCAAGTCTGGAGTTTGGCAGAGGAATCAAAGTTAATGATATAAATTTGAGGGTTATTGGCCAATGAAGATATTTAAAGACATGAGATTACATAGTTTCCTTAAGGAGTAGCAAAGATAGAAAAGAATAGGCTGAGCCTGGGACTCTTCAAGAGTAGGATGACATTGAGAAGATTTGGAAGATAAGACTGAAGGTGTGTAAATTGTGTTAGTAGAAAAGCAAGAAGAGTCAGTGTCCTGAAATCAAATGAACACAAAACCAAAAAAGAGGGAGGGATCCAATGTGTGGGGTAACATATCATCCCCATTTGCCTGGGAACAATGGGGTTCCCAGGACACAGGACTAAAGCCAGGACAGTTATGGGTATACCAGGATGGGTGATCCTCCAACCAGTGCGTCCACGGTCACTTAGAGATTGCTCAAGTAAGATGCAGTGTAAGAACAGATCACTGACTTTTTCCAACATAGAGTTACTGGGTGTACTTGACTTCAGTAAATGATCTCATGCAACAGAGATATCACACAGACAGAACTTCAATCTCCGCAGTAGGTAGGATGTCTTAGTCAATTTTGTACTGCTATCACAGAGTATCTGAGATGGAGGTAATGTGGAAAGAATAGATATTTATTTCCTACAATTCTGAAGGCTGGGAAGTCCAAGGGTGAGGGGGTTGTGTCTGGTGAAGGCATTCTTGCTGTGTCATCCCATGGTGGAAAACATAAGAAAAAGAGAACAGGCACAGGCAGGGGAGGGAGAGGGGAGAGGGGAGAGGGGAGAGGGGAGAGAGAGAGAGAGAGAGAGAGAGAGAGAGAACACTAAACGCAGTTTTATAACCAGCTAACAAGCCCGCTCTGGAGATAACTAACTCCCTTCTGCCATAATGACAATCCATTTATGAAGGCAGAGCCCTCAAGACCTAATTGTCTCCTATTGTGCCCAACCTCCCAACACTATTGCACTGGGGATGAAGTTTCCAGCACACAAATCTAAGGGGATGGATTCAAACAATAGAACAGGAATTTATAATTTATAAACCACTTTCACACGCAAAATTAGGTATCCTTCACTTGAAAGCTGAGGAGGTGTAAAAAAATTAGAGAAGAAATAAGCTATCACTTTTATTTTGCAGATTTTTTTTTTTTGCATCTCTCAAAAGTAGAGAAATTGAATTTTTTGTGGTGTCTTTTCTTAAACAAACTGAGGATTAAGAATATTAGTAATAGAGACATTTACACAGGACTGACAACATGTGAGACTCCTCTTCCTAAGTACATTGTGCATATCAATTCAGAATACATTATCTATTTTCTACTATCTTCATTTTGCTGATACTCACACAGAGGGCAAAGAACCTGGCGCCAGAGATGCAGATGACAAGTGAGCCGAACTAGACATGAATATGGATGTCTTCAGCTCACACTCCTAAAAGTGACAACATCACCCTATCCTAGGCTTGCTTTTACTGACAGCATTGGTGCACCTTGGTTTCTGTTGTGCATGTGCAAAAAAAAGAGTCCATAATTCTGAAAGCAAATAGTAAACATATTTACTGCAAGTGTAAATATAAAATTCTTCTGAAAGCAAATAGTAAACAGATCCTGCAAGTATAAATATTATGACAGACGCTTATGTCCTGAAATAAATAATAGATTGTGTTCTAGGTTCCCTAGATTAAGCCTGCCACTCTGCCATTCACATTTTTATCCCAGGAAATTCTTTCACAATACAATTCATCATAGTAACATCAGACTCCTTCAACTGCAACCTCACTGAGCACAATGCACTGGATATATATTATATTTAAAGAAAAGGCAAGAGTACATTTGGATTTATATCCAAGAGTTCCATACCTATGGATTCAACCAACTTCCAATGAAAATATTTGAAAAAATATCACATCCACATTGAACATGTACAAGCTTTTTTGTGTCATTATTCTCCAAACAATACAGTATAATAACTATTTGTGTAGCATTTTCACTGTTTTCAGTATTTTAAGTAATTTAGAGATAATTCAAAGTATATGGGAGGATGTGCATAGGTTATATGCAAATATTACATCATTTTATGTAAGGGACTTGATCATCTGTGGATTTTGGTATCTACAGGAGGTCCTGGAACCAGCCCTTCATGGATACCTAGAGACAACTGTATATATCCTGCCACCAACAAAATATAGCACTATAGTTCTATCGTGCTCAAGGATAAGAATCCCCTAGTTTTATTTATAATCAATAGACAATAAAAGAGCAAATTTATGTGTGACCTTTTCCACCCTTAGCTATTTTTCCTTTCTAATTAATCTTTAACATTTTGAAGGCAAGATTGCATGATTTTCAAGAAATAAACACATTTAAAAATTTGAACCACTTGAGAAGTCATTAATACAGATTTTTATTTCACAATGGTAAGACAGAACCACTGAAACCATTTCAAACTTTTCCTTTGTAGTGAGTTTTAAATTTTCTGAAGCACTTGTATTATATTTTATCCTGTAAACCTGGTGGCATCCTTCTTGGAAAGTTGAGGATAGGAAATCACAGAGAAACTCATAAACTTGCTCAAGATCATTCACACTGCCAGTCTGCAAACCCCAACTCTAATATCTGAATGTGTTGAAAGAAGGGACAGTGCCTATTTCACTCTCAGGCTCTCATAGAATGTTGGCTTATGAAGTATAATAGTTAGTTATTGCTGTCTAACAAATCATCACCTACTTAGAAGCTTATAAAACATATGTCTTTTAACTCACAGTGTCTGTGAGTTGGTAAAATTGGTACAATTCAAATGGGGTATGTCCTGGGGCTGGGGTTTCATCTGAAGACTGAAATGGGGCAAAATCCACTTTCAAGGTAATTCATGTGGTTGTTGGCAAGATTCAGATTCTCATAGGTTTTTGGACCAAGAATCTCCATTCCTAGAGGCTGCCTTTAATTCCTCATCATGTTGACTTCTTCATAGGGCAGCTTACAACATGGCAGCTTGTTTACCATACCCAGCCAGGGAAAGAGTCAACACATAGAGGCTGCTAGGAAGATGAAACTCACAATCTCCAGTAGTGTAATCACAGAGGGGACACCCCATTGCCTTTGTCATATCAGATTGATTAGAAGCAAGTCATGGATCTCACAGACACTCAAGGAGAGGTGATTATATAATAGTATAAATATCAGGATATGAGCATTATTGGAGCCATCTAAGAGTCAGTCTGGCCCCTGGAGGAGCCATAATGAATGTTTTCTGAAGAAAACAAACAAATCAAAACAATTATTGCTAATTGAAAAACTGAGACTGAACCTGGCTTCCTGAATTGGAGGTTAGAGTTCTTCCAACACCAGCTTCTGTGCTGACAGCAAGGTATCAGAAGAGAAATAGATCCCAGTGGACAGCTTGAGGAAGCGGGGTTAGAGGATAAAAGTACACAATGCAAGGTGGGTGCACACAGCACTTAACCTTGACTATCCCTCTATCATTTTTAGACCATGCTGGCATGCCTTCTAACCCAATCTGGCCCATTGTTTTACAACCCCTAATATAAAATTAGCCATGATGTTCTTCAGTTCAACACTTGGCTTTAAAAATATCTGGGATTATTGTTTTCTACATCATAGGAAAACAGAACTTGTGGGGCTTCCCCCCCCCCCCCCCTTTTTTTTATTTTAAAAAAGCAAACTCAGAAGGATTCAGTAGGACCCATACCCTTCTTGAGCCCCAAGCTAAGGGCAAAGTGGCTTCCAAGTCAGAAACAGACTTGAAATGTCAGATCTACTTTAGATGTTATTTATTCAGCTGGAGAATAAATATTGCTTCAGTGAACTTCAAAAACAATGGGGATTAAAACCTTCCATACTCTTGAAATAAGTTAATTGACCTCTATTTTTCAAACCAGATAGAAACAGAAGCCAAGAGCAAGCTCTGAAAACTAAATTATGGATTAATGATTTTAACAAACATCTGAAAAATGTTACTCCCAATTAACTTGCCTTTTTAGAAACTCTTTTAAACATATATATTCCTACTGTAATTTTAAAAATCTTGACTGAAAAATATTTTCTTTAGACTAAGGTTTCTCAACAAGAGAAACAAGACATTTGGGACCAGATGATTCTGTGGTTGGGCTGTCCTATGCACTGTAGGGTGTTGACCAACATCCCTGGGATCCACCCACTAGATGCCAGGAGCACCCCTTCACTCACTGAGACAAGTGAAAATGTCCCCAGATATTACCCGGTGTTCCCTGGGGAGAAAATTCCCCCCATTTGAAATCCACTGTCATAGATAGATAAATGGTAGAGATAGCCAGATAGATATAGATAGATGATAGATATAGATAATTGATAAATAGATATAGATGCCAGAGAGTAGATAGATAGATAATAATGATGATGATAGATAGTGGATAGATAATAGATGGATAGGTATATAGATGATAGACAGAAATAGATACATGGAAATATAGATTATAGATAGATAGATATAAATGATGAATAGATGTTAGATGGGTAGACAGATACATAGATGATGGATAGATGGATAGGTAGAGGTGATGTATGAATAGATGATAGATACATAGATGATAGATTGATAGATGATAGATAAATATGATGACACATAGATGACAGATAAATAGATTATAGATATGATAGATTGTAGATAGATAAATATGTTAGATGATAGAGATGATGATAGATGACAGATAAATAGGTGATAGATATGATAGATAATAGATATGTAGATGATAGACATGATAGATGATAGATATGATAGCTGATAGATATGATAAATATGATAGATGGTAGATGTGATAGATGATAGATATATAGATAGATGTGATAGCTGACAGATAGATATGATAGATGTTAGATGTGATAGATGACAGAAAAATAGATAGATAGATAGATAGATAGATAGATAGATAGATAGATAGATAGATAGATAGATAGAGAAAGCATCTCATGGTCAGGCAGTGTTTCTCAGCCTCAGCCCTATTGAAATTTTGGCTGGATGATTCTCTGTGGTGGGGCCATTTTGTTCACTGTAGGATGTTGAACAGCATCCCAGGCCTCCACCCACTAGATGCCAGTAGAGCCACCCAGTTGTGACAGCCAAAAAGTTTCCAGACACTCCCCAATGTCCTCTAGAGGTGTCTTAGAGAATAGATAGAAGACTATTCAGAAGAACAACATCCCCACCATTTTTTAGATAATAAGATCCAGGTCACACTGCCTAACATCATTCTTTCTGGTTAGAACATTATAGCCACATCATCACCAGTCCCTGGTGTTGACATTTGTTAAAAATATGGGACTTGGTTTCACTAGGTTGAAATTGATATTGCCACATCATTCCAGAAGTCCTATGGGGGCTGTGTTTTCTTTCAGCTCCCTCAGTGTGTACCTGAGCAAGAAAGATCTTTCTCTTGAACATATTGGTTGGAATGTCCCTGTGTGCTGTCCTCATGCTCCTCTTGCTGAAGAGGCTGAGACTGGGTCACTGGCATCTTTTCCTACCTGGTTCTCACATTAGCCTGCAACTGAGGTGGCTGAAGCTCCATCCTTGTGGTCTCATGCTGTTTCTACCATCTCTGAAGTCTGCAGGTGCCTTCAGAGCCACACCACCTTCAGTTGGCCTCCTCATTGCTGATGGTTGTGGTCTGCACCTTAGCTGATGTTGGCCAGTCTCCAAGACTGTTCCAGAATCTTTTGCCACATCCTCAGCTCAGTTATCACTGTGCTATCTTAATCCTACTGCTATGGTCTCAATGCATCCCCCAAAATTCATATGTTTAAATGTAATGAACTATGTGATAATATGAAGTAATGGAGCCTTTAGGAGGTGATTAAGTCATGAGGGTGGAGCCCTCCCACACATGGGATTTAGTGTCTTATTCAAGTGCTAACTCTTTGCCCTTCTACATTCTGTCATGTGAGAGCACAGCATGAAGGTACAAGCCCTCACCAGACACCAACTCCACCATGCCTTGGTCTTAGGCTTTTCAGCCTCCAGAACTGTGAGAAAATAAATGTCTGCTCTTTATACATTACCCAGTCTCAGGTATCTTGTTATAATTGGACAAACAGACTGAGATATCTACTGCTGTCCTTATTGGGAGCAGACAACTTCTGAACCTTTTCTCATCTTTGCCAAAAGTCATGGTGAACTCCTGGCTCCCCCAATGCCACTTTCCCAATGCTGTGTTAGAGGATGTTTGTAGGATGTGCCTTGGGTTGCCAATTTTAGCTAGCCTTGCTGTGCTCTTAGATCAAGATGCATGGGGTTGCATAAAGAATCTATTTGTTTCCTTAGGATGGCTATTATCAAAAAGTCAAAAGATAACAAACATTGGTGAGGATGTGGAGAAAAGGAAACCTTTGTACACTATTGGTGGGAACATAGACTGGTACAGTCATTATGGAAAACAGTATGAAGGTTTCAAAAGAATTAAAAATCGAACTACTATATGACCCAGCAATCCCTCTTCTGGGCACATACCTAAAAGAAATGAAACCACCACCTTGTGAAGATACCTGTACTCCCAATTTTATTGCAGTATTATTCACAAAAGCTGAGATGTGGAAACATCCTGCTTGTTGACAGAAGGATGGATACAGAAATGTAGTAAATATATACAATAAAATATTACTCAGTCTGAAAAAACAAGATCTCAACATTTGCTCAACATGGATAAAACTGGGGGACATTATGTTAAGTGAAATAAGCCAGAGACAGAAAGCAAAATACTGCATGATCTCAGTTATATGTGGAATCTAAAAATAAAAAATTCAAATGTAGATAGATACATTTGTTCTCTATCAAAACAGTGGTTACCAGGGAGGGTGTTGAGAGAAGGAGCAAATAGGGAGAAGAGGTTAGAGCAGCAGTCTCCAACCTTTTTGGCACCAGGGACGGGTTTCATGCAAGACAATTTTACCACAGACCGGGAGCAGGGTCGGGGCGGGGAGGATGGTTTCACGATGATTCAAGCTCATTACATTTATTGTGTACTTTATTTCGATTATGATTACATTGTAATATATAATGAAATAATTCTACAACTCACCATCATGTAGAATCAGTGGGAACCCTGAGCTTGTTTTCCTGCAACTAGACAGTCCCATCTGGGGGTGATGGGACAGAATGACAGATCATCAGGCATTAGATTCTCATAAGGAGTGCACAACCTAGATCCCTTGCATGCACAGTTAACAATAGGGTTCACACAAAATCTAATGCTGCCACTGATGTGAAAGGAGGCAGAGCTCAGACAGTAATGTGTGCCATGGAGAGTGTCTGTAAAAAAGATGAAGCTTCTCTGGCTTGCCCGTCACTCATCTCCTGCTGTGCGGGCTGGTTCCTACCAGGCCAAGGATCAGTACTGGTCCCTGGCCTGGGGGTTGATGACTTCTGGGTTAGAAGATACAAAATAGCAGACATATAGGATAACCAAGTCTAGAGGGCTGATGTTCCATGTGAAAACTACAGGGAATAACATTGTAGTGTATTTGGGATTCTTGCTAAAGGAGCAGGTTTTAGCTGCTCTTGCCAAAAACAACAACAAAAAATGGGTAACTATGTGACATGATGGATAGGCTAATTTGCTTCTCTATAGTAACCTTTTTATTATCTAAATGCATCTCATAACATCAGGCTGTACACCTAAATATACAGAATAAATTTATTATTTTTTTAAAAAGAGTAAATAAGAAAGGGAAGAATATGCTCTGTTGTTCTTCAAGCCTTTTGCACTAAGCAGGTCCTTTGGAAGAAAATTACATAACTAATTGCTATTGCAATTATGTTCAATTTGTAAAACCTACCAGAGAGAGAGTCATTGCAAAGACTGAGATTCTTGGGGGCACAGGGTCTGTTTCTTATTCACCTTTGCTTTCCCAGAACCTAGGATAGTACCTGACACAAAGCAGGTACCCAGTAAATGTGTGTGTAAAAACAACAGTAAACAAGGAGGAATTTTTTTCTAACTCCAAAGGAATTAGAAGCTCAGCTGTGCCTATGTAGGGAAAGCCCCAGAAATTTAGCTATGAAAGCAAAGACAACATCAACAGAAATTCATCCTTTCCAAGTTTGCCTGGAGCTGTATAATGACAGGATATTACCTGATTGCTTGAAGAATTATTGCCCCTATCAGTTGATGAGATGCCCAGGGAAAAATGACAGAACAGCAGGGTTGAAATGCTCTAATTACTAAGAGAATGGGCATCATGATAAGACATAAACCAGAATGTTACACACATGGACCTGAGTAAACCACGGAGTCCTCATTCAAGACAGAAGTCTTCATCTTTTCACAAATACAAACGTAAGATGAGATTTCTTGCCCGAATTTGCCAAATAACTCCCTCATGTTCCTTCCTTCATTGGACATGGAGGCTTGGTAGACAATAACGAAAATTTTATTCCTCAAGTGACCGCAGAATTATACAGTGCCTACAAATGCAGCCCCAAATAGCACATTTTTGTTTTTTGATGATCTTTTCTTAAGAGCCTCATGGTATGGTCTATGAACAAAATTGTTAGCAAGGATATAAAAAAAATACACCTGGTTTTGTGATTTTTACATTGATGTATCCCCAAACTACAGCAATCTTGCAATTTGTCACCCACATTGTGGGTGATTAAAGGGGGGTGTAGTGTTTATTAATTTTATGAGCATTGATGTAAATTAGAACTGTCTGAGGAAAGCCAGGACAAAGCCACCCTACCAAGAGTGGGAAAGAAAATGAAACAAATTGTGGTCTATCGGTATCCTGGGATTTTATTCAGTCATGGAAAGGAATGAAGTCTTGACACACGGTACAACATGGATGAACCTCAAAACACTACGAGAAGTGAGAGAAGCTGACCACAAAAGACCCCATAGTACATAATTGCATTTACATGAAATATCCAGAATCAGTAAATCTCAAAACCCAGAAGGCAGAGTGGTAGTTGTATGTAGGACTTGGGAGCAGAAGGAAAGCAAAACGGCCGCTTAGTGGGTATGGGGTGTCCTTTTGGTGTGAGGACAAAGTTCTGAAACTAGATAGTGGCGGTGGTTGCACAATATTGCAAGTGTAATAAACACCACTGAATTGTGCACTTTATTTATTTTTTTCCCTGAAACAGAGTCTCACTCTATTGCCCAGGTTGGAGTGCAGTGGCACGATCTCAGCTCACTACAACCTCTGTCTCCTGTGTTCAAGCAATCCTCTTGCCTCAGCCCTCTGAGGAGCTGGGATTACTGGTGTGTGCCCCCATGCCTGACTAATTTTTGTATTTTTAGTAGAGTTGGGATTTCACCATGTTGGCCAGGCTGGTCTGGAACTCCTGGCCTCAAGTGATCCACCTGTTTTGGCCTCCCAAAGTACTGGGATTACAGGCATGAGGCACCACACCTGGACAATTGTGCACTTTAAAAGAGTTCATGTTAATTTAATACAAATAAAAAGGAAATTACATGGCCGGGCGCAATGGTTCACACCTATAATCCCAGCACTTTGGGAGGCTGAGGCGGGCGGATCACAAGGTCAGGAGATCAAGACTATCTTGGTTAACATGGTGAAATTCTGTTTTTACTAAAAATTAGCTGGGTGTTTAAAAATTAGGTGGGGCTACTGGGAGACTGAGGCAGGATAATGGCCTGAACCCAGGAGGTGGAGCTTGCAGTGAGCTCAGATCACACCACTGCATTCCAGCCTGGGTGACACAGCGAGATTCCATCTCAAAAAGAAAAAAAAAGAAGACACAATGGTGAGCAGGTCTTTTCTGCCATGATGAGTTCCTAAACACAAAATCACTTTTGTGTATCCCAATCATCTTTATTCTATGGGGTTATCATGAAGAGTTTTGGCTGATAATGATTGCCATTGTTATGGCAGTAAGTTTATCACCAGGGCTCTGTTGTTCGTTCAGCTTCCATCTCCAGAGGATTTCTATGTGCATCCCAAAGTGATTTCCTCTCATCCACAAACATCCCCAGTCAACAATGTCCTGTGCAACCTTATCCACCTGTAAATGCTGCAGCCTGCCCAGAAGAATGCCAGTTACTTCTTTTCTGCTATATTGACCTCAGTTTCTTAGAGATTCAGCAGACCTGGAGTGTAGCCTTCATGCAGGCTAGGTAGGCCCCAAATTGGGGCTTAGCTCTGGAAAAGTTTTTGGCTTCAGGTAGGAAAGAATACAAGAGTGAGCAGGTAGTATAAGAAAACACACTGATTGAAGTGGCAGTGTCACAGCTCCAACTACAGTGTTACAGCTTGTCTACAGTGTTACAGTGTGGCTACAGTGTTACAGCTCTGGCTACAGTGTTACAGCTCTGGCTACAGTGTCATAGTTCTGTGGCTGCTCTTGCAGAAGAGGACTACCCAAGAGGCAGTGGGCTGAGAGTCACAGCTTAGAACCAGTTCTGGAGTCATATTTTTACCCACTTTTAATTATGGAAAATCTCTTGAGCAGAGATTGGCTTCTCTTCAAATATTCCATGAGGAGAATATGCTAATACTGTTTTGACACTGAAGATGTCTCATTGCAAAAAAAAAAAAAAAAAGTATATGTGCAAATCAAGGAGTGCAAATCAAGAGGTGCATTATGCAGAAATTTGTAGAAAAAATGTGGTAACTTCTGAGTGTTGCCATGGCAACGGTGAACTGACATGGCCTACTGGTGGGTGTGTTTTATGGGGAGGTGCTTCTGTTCCTTCCCTGTTTTAGCTAGTCCTCAGTTTGGTCTGGTGTGAGTCCTGCCTCCAGACTCGAGTCCTGCCTCACACAGTAGTCTTTGAGGACACACGTACTCTTTCGAATTGAACTGACAAGGAAACCCTGACACAGAGCAAAAATTACAGAGTTTGAATGGAATCCTGATAGGAGACATCCCATCCTAATTGATTATTGTAGCATTGCTTTGTAGGAAATGAAATGTTGGGAGGTGGAGGATGGATATTTCCTTGCTCATCAACTTTGCCAATCAAGTGGATTGGCCCATGATCTTAGGAGGGAAAAGATGGAACTAAACTTTTCCACTGTGAGAGATGTGTGTCATTTTGTTAGGAATGGAGATCAATGGTTTATGGCAGCGGTCCCCAGTTTTTTTTGACACCAGGAGTCGAATTCATGGAAGACAATTTTTCCATGGACCAGGGGGTGGTGGGGGATGGTTTCAGGATGATTTAAGCACATTACATTTATTGTTCACCTGATTTCTGTGATTATTACATTGCAATATAGAATAAAATAAGTATACAACACCTCATAATGTAGAATCAGTGGGAGTCCTGAGCTTGTTTTCCTGCAACTAGATGGTCCTATCTGGGGGTAATGGGAGACAGTGACAGATCATCAGGCATTAGATTCTCATAAGGAGCACACAATCTAGATCTCTTGCATGGGCAGTTCACAGTAGGGTTCACATTCCTATGAGAATCTAATGCTGCTGTCGATCTGACAGGAGGCAGAGCTCAGGCAGTCATGCGAGCAATGGGGAGCGTCTGTAAATACAGTAAGGCTTTGCTCACTTGCCCACCACTTACCTACTGCTGTGTGGCCCGGTTCCTAACAGGCCATGACCAATGCTGGTTCATGGCCTAGGCACTGGGGACTCCTGGTTTATGGCATTCACAGAGTTGCAAGGACTCAGCCCTGCAGCCGACTCAAGGACAGCAAGAAGAAAGTCACTCACTCTCCTCTATTTGCCAGACCCTTGCCATTAAGTTCAACAGAAAGGCTGCCCTGAAAAGAGGGTCTGATTGGAGTGGTGTTGCCGTTCTCAGAGAAAGTGGCCCTCCCTGGACTGCTGCCATCTTTTGTAAGCACGTCTCCATGGCACCTTGGAAATGGGAGAGGTAGCTCTCTCTTACATTAGCTGCGATTCTGGATGTCCACAGAAAACACAGACCTTTGTACAAAAGGCAGAAATGATTTTATGGAGCTCAAGCAATCATTTTTTCCCTGAATATTTTGTTTTCTTGGCCAAACCTTATATATGTGTGTGTGTGTGTGTATATATGCATATATATGTGTGTGTGTGTATATATATATATTTTTTGCAGTGA
Source organism: Papio anubis (assembly GCF_008728515.1). NCBI lineage: Eukaryota > Metazoa > Chordata > Mammalia > Primates > Cercopithecidae > Papio > Papio anubis. The sequence continues at coordinate 142,429,399 of NC_044996.1, forward strand.
GACATCTTCAGTGTCAAAGCAGTATCAGTTTATTCTCCTCACAGAATATTTGGAGAGAAGCCAATTTCTGTTCAAGGAACAGCTGCAACCAAGGATGTGACATGGCTTGCCGTCAATGCTTACCAGATGCTATGATACAGCATCTATGTTTCTGTCATGTGATACAGGAAACATCCACAGACTCCTTTAAAAATAGAAATTCATGGGTTTAAGGTTATGCCTGTTAGAAGCAGTAGAAGTGTGGACATGTTAGTTCACACGTGTTAGAATAATTCTGGCAACGTGTTCATATTGATGCTATCAGGGCTCATTAAAATTCGCTAGTGCACCTATAAACACACTGAAATATCCAACAAGATTAGGAGAGTCTGTAGTTTACAGGCATCATTCTGATAGTTTCACAATATTTAACCAATGGCAACATGTGTGCAGGAACGTGCATGGAAGACATGTTCAAATGCTAATTGAAAGATTTTTCTTCCACAGAATTATATAATAGATAGGAAAGTGGCGTCACTAAGAAGGGAAGAGGTTACAGGAAGGCAAGAAAAAACAGGAACTGGGAGAAGGAGGGAAGAAGCAAATTCGTTTGATTTATAAGGCTTTAAAGCGAAATAATTGGCAAGTCATATAATTGGCTAGAGAGATTGGGTCTTGCCAGTGAGTACTTAGGACCTGTCTTTGTGTGAATCACCTGTTTTCCTGCCAAAGATGAAGATGAAACATTTCCATGAGCAGGCAATTCAGCCTGAGTGTGTCTACTGTTATTTTCAGATGAGGAGACTCCATGTGCATGGTTGCAGCAGGCATTCTTGGGAGCTCATGAGCTGAATTTCAGGAAAAGCCCAAGAAGACTCCACATTTCCCTCAGGATATCCTCAGGAAAATGTCCACAGGTCTGGAAACACTTAGCCATCACTTGCTTACTTGAGAGAAGTCAAAAAGGATTATGGAAACAGATTGGAATGTTGAACCACATTTATAAATGTTCCTAAGCTGCTTCTATTAACCAAAAAAGATGCTGAATAAACAGAAAAAAAAAAAAAAAAAAAGATCAGGCTGGGAAATATCACTAGGACTGGCCCCCCCAAAAGAGGAAAAGTACTGTGAATATTTAGTGGAAGAGGAAATGGTAGACACTGACAGCCACGGGAGTGAACAAGATAGCTTGTCAAAGGGAAGTGTTAGAAAATTAACTTTCTTAGAGGGCTGAAATAATACATGTGAAAAAGAAAAAAAAAGAAGTCCTTAATCCATTTTATTTTGATTGTTGTATATGGTAAGAGATAGGGGTCTAGTTTTATTCTTCCATATGTGGATATCCAGTTTTCCCAGCACCATTTATTGAAGGGACTGTCTTTTCCTCAAGGTATGTTTGTGGCACCTTTGTCAAGAATGAGTTCATTTTAGATCTGTGGATTTATTTCTGGGTGCTCTAGTCTGTTCCATTGCTCTATGTGTCTGGTTTAATATCAGTACCACGCTGTTTTGGTTGCTATAGCTCTGTAGGAAATTTTGAAGTACTCCATAAATATATTTTTAAAAAATCAAACTGAGAACTCTTATCAGTTATGATATCATTGGGTAGAGGTAAAATGCATTCATTCATGAAGCGAAGATACTGTTTGAGCACCTGGTGTATACCAGTCAATGTGCTAGGTGTGGGCCGAGTATAGTGAGAACAGAAATGTGTGAAGAAGGAAAGAAACAGAGCATGAATTATTTGACACTATGGGAGAGCACAATGATCTTGTCTGCTTGGAAATAGGAGACAGCTTTAAGGTGTAATATTGAGTCATTCTTTTGGACAGAATTCTGCAAAGGTGGTAGGCCAGATATCCTTCTTGGTTCTGCCCTCCTCATTCATGGGGACTTTTTAAATTATGATTTTTGAGTATGGGTAACTCCAGCTGTTACCAAGACTATCAGGAAAAGGGAAAGAATAGGGAATCAGGTGAAGACAATGAGAAAGTTATAAGATTGGAAGCTATGAATTCATGCCTGCACAAACATGAAGGCAGAAAATGGGGTTAAAGATGAATAGAAGCAACTATCCAGGTGTAAGAAAAGTTAGGTTAAATGAGATGACATTGATGCCACAATGTTGGCCAAGCCACGAGTGGAGACTATTTCCCTGAGGTCATAGAAGGATATCTTGTTATTAATATGTGTCTTTTACATTGGGGACTTCTTAGAATAACAATGGATTCCTCCTCTTTTTGGCTCAGAGAAATTCCACTAATCCCTTTCTTATGAACTTTCATGATTTTACAGAAATATCTCAGACTGTAGCCAAGGGCACTGCAACTCTTTGGATGCAATTAGATTTGGGTCAATTAGGAAATAAAATGCTGTAATTACCTCGTATTCTGAGGTTACTCAAGTTGCCCAAAGTGACACAATGGAGATAAATTTGGAAGTCTATCCAGAGCAAATGTCTGGCTGAGATACTTTCTCAGGGAAGCCGAGAGGGCTCTACCCAATGGGAGTTTAAGCTCCCCATCCCAACCTCAGGAGCTCTACATGGACTCAATCAAGTGAAGGGTTCTCAAATGTCAGACAAGGCGCTTCCAAGTCAAGTCTCCAGTGGAGGAAGAAAGTGCACATGGAAGAAAACTTTTCTATTAGGAGAAAGGTCAGATACTGATTCCTAAAAGCCTCAAATCACATTTATCCCCTGTTTTTTTGTTTGTTTGTTTTTTGTTGTTGTTATTTGTTTTTTTGAGATGGAGTCTCGCTGTGTCACCCAGGCTAGAGTGCAGTGGTGTGATCTCAGCTCACTGCAAGCTCCGTCTCCTGGGTTCACACTATTCTCCTGCCTCACCCTCTCGAGTACCTGGGATTACAGGCACCCACCATCGTGCCTGGCTAATTTTTTGTATTTTTAGTAGAGATGGGGTTTCACCATGTTAGCCAGGATGGTCTCGATCCTGATCTCGTGATCCACCTCCCAAACTGCTGGGATTACAGGCGTGAGCCACTGCACCCAGCCGATATTCACTCTTCTTGTCTTTCCCACGCCTCTGCTTCAGCCTAACTATGAGTGAAGTGGGAAGACCTTTACTGAATTACAAGCATACCTAGCAATTTCCCACAGAGCAAAAAGCATAATTTCTACCCTCCACCAATCAGAGGAGTATAAAGCAATTTTATTTGGATGTCATTCCTGTGGCCAGGGTCCCAGAGAATTCTGAAGGTGTAGTTCCTTTCCACCATTGTTAGGGAGAGGATATTTGGTGGATGTACACGAAGACTCACAACAATTCAGGCATTGTTTCTTTGCAATGCTGAGCTATATATTCCAATATGTATTCTTTCCCAAATGCGTTGGTTTAAATATAGTTGTTTGTCTGATACATGGAAATCTGCTTAAGCTATATAACAGACTCGTCTCTTCCTTGACAGGAAGCTCTTATTTCCTGCACACACTGGGAAGGTCATTGTTTCCCTCACTCTTGCTCCTGAATGACATCCTTCAGCCCATGCAGTAGCATCAGTGGCAGGAAATTTATGGAGGTACCTGCTTATTAGATGTGCTGTGATATCATCAACTGGATTCATACAAATGGTCAGATGGCAAAGAGAATGTGAGCCTACACGACTGTTCCTGGAGTGCCAAAGAGAGCCCAAGACACACCTCTGTGTACCTGGCTATTTAGCATCTGGCCTAAACAAAGCAGGGATATGAACTTGAGTTTCCACAATGCTTTTCTTATACGTGGGATCTCTAGGATTGACCTAGAATCCTTTGAAATCATTCATAATGCACCCCTCAGAGTGTTGAACCCAAGTGAAATCTGTGCATGGGGAAGCTCTGATTAACTACACACCAAAGCACATTTCCATAGTAGGAATAGATAGATAGATAGATAGAGAGAGATGATGGATAGATAAATAGATAGATGACAGATGAATATATAGATGGGTAATAGATTGTATATAGGTAGATAATGGATAAATAGATGGGTGATGGATGATAGAGACATAGATAGGTGACAGATGATAAATACATAGATAAATAGATGATGGATAGATGATGGATAGATAGATGAATAGATAGATGTAGATGGATAGATGGGAGATAGATAGATAGATAGATAGATAGATAGATAGATAGATAGATGGATGATAGATAAATGACAGATTTCTACCATGAGGTTCTGGCTCTCAGTGGTTCCCCCAGAACCCTCTGTTTATGACTCTGTCTTCCAGCACAGTTAATCTGTCAAATGTCAATTCCAGGAGCATTTTACCAGAAAGTTCCCCACCCTGTCAGCAAAGTATGAGCCCTTCCCCTACGAGGCCACACTGCTGCTGGTAGCAGGGCTGGCTGGGCCCACACAGGTGTACACACTCAGGGAGCATTACTCACCCCATAGCCTACGCAGAAGAAATCAGTGAGGAACAAATTGTTTCCCATGTCCCTTCTGCCATCTTGGCAAAAATAAATGCTGAAGAATATAATACACTGCCTACACATGTATCCATGAGCTTCCTCTGGGTCCTGGGTATGGGAAGTGGGAGCTGTACCTTAACGACCATAGTAGGATCCTCTGGCCGACCTCTTCAGCTGGCCAATGTCCAGTTGCTTCCTTTGGAGGCCTATCACGCAACCATTTTGCAGATTGTATGATCCATCTGACCCAGGAACAGATAAGTGAAGGGTTAGACACCCAGAGATGGTCTCTTAGCTCAGAATGCTCAACAAAGTGTGATAGCCTGGGGGGCTTAGACTACAGACATTTATTGCTCACAGTTCTGAAGGCTGGAGGTCAAAGATCAAGGCATGGCAGATTCAGTGTCTGGTGAGGACTTGGTTCTTGGTTCACAGACAGTGCCTCCTTGCTGGATCCTCACATGGTGGAGAGGGTGAGATGGACAGAGTGAGGGAGGAAGGAATGGAGGGAGAGAAAGATATATACAGAGAGATAGAGAGAGAGTGAACTCCCCAGAGTATCTTCTTATAAGGACACTAATCCTATCGGATCAGGTCTCCATCCTTATGACATCGGTATTAGTCTGTTCTCATGCTGCTAATAAAGACATACCCAAGACTGAGTAATTTATAAAGAGAAAGAGATTTAATGGACTCACAGTTCCACATCGCTGGGGAGGCCTCACAATCATGGCAGGAGCCAAGGAGGAGCAAAGTCACATCTTACATGGTAGCAGCCAAGAGAGCATGTGCAGGGGAACGCTTATTTACAAAACCATCAGATCTTGTGAGACTTATTCACTACCACAAGAACAGCATGGGAAAGATTTGCCTTCATGATTCAATTACCTCCCACTGGGTCCCTCCCATGACATGGGGATTATAGGAGCTACAGTTCAAGATGAGATTTGGGTGGGGACACATTCAAACCATAATATCATCGAATCTTAATTACATCCTGTTAAATTAAGTTTACCTAAAGCTGCCTCCTCACATATTTTAAGTTCAGCCTGAAAGTTTCTCTGCACACAGTGCACTGTAACCTAACTGGATGTGCAAACATGCAAATGGACTGGAATCCACTCCTGTGCCAACCATCAAGTTTTGACCAATCAAAGGTGGCCAATGGTTCAAATAAGGTAAATGCCAAGCTGTAACCAATCCAGCTGTTTCTGTACCTCACTTTCATTTTTCTGTCCATAAATCTTTGACCATGCCGTAGTGCCAGAGATTGAACCTATTCTGGTTTTGCGGTGTGTGTGTGGGGGGGTCTTCCTGATTTGGGAATCATTCTTTGCTCAATTATCCTGTTAAATTTAATTTGTCTAAGGTTTTTCTTTTAACAGACATTATTCCAAATACACCCACACTGGCAGTTAGAGCTTTGTGATATGGATTTGGAGGCAATGGACAGAAACATTCAGACCTGAATAGATGGACATATCCAACAGCCAGTATTCTGTGTGTTGAAGGTAGGGCTCCCCACTTCCATTAATTAGTCTAATAAATGGTTTGGTGAAATATTTATCAAAAGTAAAAAAAAAAAAAAAAAAAAAAGAAAATAATCACCTGTATCAGGTGGTCCTTCTTGAGTTTTATGTTTTCAGTTTTTTTTTTCCCACATGAATGAAATGTAGAATGCAGTCCTCCAAATAAGCTTTCTCTTTTGCTAGCACTGGGCTCTTTTCCAGGTGGGCATATGGGTTAGTTTAGTATTTTACCACCTAGTCAGAGCTCAATAAAAATTAAAATAGAAAAGGTACTGATTTAGTTATAACACAAATGGTTACAGTGGTGCATGTTTATGGTAGTGAGATAAAAACTGAATTTGCAAATGCAATTGGATAGAGCCCTTGGCGGTCACTGTTAGTCACTGTTAACATTAACTGTCCTTCCTAGACCACCCTGATTTGTTGGGTGTCAAAGGTTACTGAACTCACTTTCAGGCATTGCAAAAGGCAAAATGTGCACACTTAGTATCTGTTCGCTAATCTGAAGGGCTGAAAATCTCCCACTAAGCTGGAAGAATGGGGTGGAGTAAATTCAGTGCAAACCAGAGATCCCCTTGGTGTGTCCATAGGTTCATGGTTCCTTCTGAGGAAATGCATGGCCTGTTCTTCATGTCTTGCCCTCAGCCATCATCACCAAGAGCTTCTTCAAGCTGAGCTCTGGAAGTGAAATGTGGGGAGCAAAATACTTCCTAGCCATGGAGAGAAGGACTTGAGTTAAGGGAGGCTCAGCAGAAGAATAGCTGGGCTGCTGCTTGAGCCTTGTCTGGCTTCATTCACCTGCATGCTGCTGGCACTGGGGCTGGAGCCTGCAGCCTGTGTACCTGGGGTTTTAACCTGATCATGGCTCCATTGCCACCCATATGGGTCCTTTGAGTCTCAGCCATGTCCCCAATCTGGCCCTGACCTGGGTGACTCACCTTGAGACTCTATGTCTACATGTCTGTATGTATGTGTTCTGTATGAATTTGTGTACACACGTTTCTGTGTGTTCATGTTTGTATGTGTAGATGCACAAATGCATTTCTGCATGAGTGTATTATGTGTGTTTGTATATGCACACGTGTTTCTGTGTCTGAGTTCATGGGTTTCTGTATTACGAATGCATGTGTTTGTGTGCATGTATATACATTCATGCAGGTATATATATGCATGAGCTTCTGTATGAGTTTATATATGCATGTGTTTGTGTGTATATGTGCATGCATGCAGTTTCTGCATGAGCACATGCATGTATGCATTTGTTTGTATATATGTGCATGCATGCTGTTGTATGTATGCATGGGTTTCCATATGAGTGTGTGCATGTGTGCATATACATGTGCATGCATGCAGGTGTATGTATGCATGGGTTTCTGTATAAATGTATGCATGTGTCTGCATCTGCTTGTACATGTACCTGTGTCTGTGTGTGTCCTCCAAAACAATCCTCTCTTTCCTCTCATCTCCATTTTCTTCTGCATTCTTTCTCACTCTGTAAACTGCAGTTCCCAACAAGAATGCAGAGATCCAGCTCATTAGAACATCCAATTCTTTATAGAGTAAATCATGCATCTAAATGGCAGTTGTTTTTATGTTGGTAACAGAGTTTTGAATGGGTGAAATAAGACATAGAGGTTAATGTTAAAATCAGTCCTGAGTTACAACACACCATCAAACAGGCTTTCAACAGAAAAAAAGTTCACCAAGCTAAAATTCTGACTGATAAGTTTGAGGTTGCTTTTATATCTAAAGATCAAGTTCCAAAATGCATTCAACAAACACATCCACATCTGTGTTTTGCATCTATCAATGGGACATGATGGATAATGGCAAAGGGTTTCTTTTGAGAACGTGAACATTTTATTGGATATTTTCACTGATACCCCAGTGAACGTAGCTCACAAGCATATCCTGTGTCTCAAATACACACATAAACACATACAGATTCTTGAAGCCTCTGAGAGAGTTCCATGCTTACAAATTTTACATATGGTTAAAGTCCAAGCCAGGAGGTGAATGGATGGTTCTCTCCCCCAGAATAGTATAGATTTTATCATGAATACACTCTCTCCCCAGAGATAGGTTTCAGGGTAAGACAATTTGTCTCCCTAAGGATTCGAACAGGAAAAATATTGATATGGTTTGGCTGTGTCCCCACCCAAATCTCATCTTGAATCATAGCTCCCACAATTTTCACATGTTGTGGGTGGGAGCCATTGGGAGGTAACTGAATCATGGGAGTGGGTCTTCCTTGTGCTGTTCCCATGATAGTGAATAAGTCTCATGGGATCTGATGGCTTTATAAGGTGGAATTCCCCTGAACAAGCTCTTTTGCCTGCCACCATGTAAGATGTGCCTTTGTGTCCTTCACCTTCTGCTGTAATTGTGAGGTCTCCCCAGCCATGTGGAATTGTGAGTCCATTAAGCCTCTTTTTCTTTATAACTTACCCAGTATGTCTTTATTAGTAGTGTGAGAACACACTAATACAAATGTCATTGTGACAACTATTGTGCCTGAAGCATCTATCTGGTTAGGGCAGCTGAGGAATACATGCATCAGAAGCCCTTGCCACAACCAGGAAATCATCTATAAAAGCATAGCAGAGAAATAAGTCCTTCCCTGGGCCCATAGAAGCAGCCGGTGCAGGTATTAGGCACGAGAACTGCCGACATGCTGGTTGATTTATTATAATCCTGGAAGATGTCTGTGCTGTGCTCTGGGACTCTGGGCAGACAGCTGTGCCTCAATCCTTCCAGGGGCTGACATCAGCGGTCTGGAACCTGCAGGCGAAAGCTGAAAGCTGTGGGGATGAGAAACTGCCCTGTCTGCGGACATTTGGGAGGGTATCTTAGATCTTTTACTGGCTTTATCTGTCACCTTCCCCCCACTCAAAAGCCCTCTGATGGGGTATTTGTAGCATCCCTGCAAATTCTCCACATGTCACCATCTGGAGAAGAAAAAATAAAGCACTTTCTTGAAAAATGTTATTTTTGCAGGCACATACTTTCTGAATAAGACCTCTTGCAGCTACAGAGAGACTCTCTTCGGGAGGCCAGATTGACAAACTTTTTTTTGAGAAAAAAAAATTGGAAAAGATAATGAAAAAACAGGAAATTTTCTCAAAGTGAGCCTTGGAAAGTTTGGCATTGTTGACGGTTAATGTATTGGGCTATTCTTAGGATATTACCGGTGAAGCCACTTGGATGTGAAGGGCCAGCCAGCAACACCAGTGGAGATGGTCGGCTGGAGAAAGCCACTGACTTCACTTGTGTGCTTTTGCCAAATTGGCTTGTCTCTCGCACTCCTAGAAAATGCAGTCTTCTTGGCAGGGGCCCACCTTCTGCAGAGGTACAGACGGGGCAAAGGCGCCATTGTACTCAGCTGTCTGGACGGCTGACTGTGTCCAGAAAATCCTGAGCAGAGAAAGGCCCAACCAGATCTCGTATTTTCCACTCTGCATGTACATTAGATGGTCTAGAAAAAGTTTTGGAAACTTATGACAATTTGTTGGCCATGCCACCAAAGACACAGGCAACAAAAGAAAAAGAAAACAAGACAAAAAACCAGGTAAACTGGACTGCACCAAAAACAACAACAACAACTTTTGTTCATCAGAAGACACAAGCAAAAGGGTGAAAAAACAAACCACAGAATGAAAAGATATATTTGCCAATCATATATCTGATAAGGCATATATTTGTTAGAGTTCTCCAGAAAAATGGAAGCAATAGGACAGACAGCTATAGCTATAGATACAGATGATATTTATTATGGGAATTGGCTCACGTGATTATGGAGGGTAAGTCCCACCCACCATATTCTACAAGTTGAATATCTAGATAAACTGGTAGATATGGCTTGTTTGTGTCCCCACCCAAATCTCATCTTGAATTGTAGCTGCCATATAATTCCCAGGCGTTATAGGAGGGACCTGGTGGCAGATAATTGAATCATGGGGGCGGTTTCCCCCAGACTGTTCTCATGGTAGTGAATAAATCTCATGAGATCTGATGGTATTGTAAAGGGAACCCCTTTTGCTTGGCTCTCATTCTCGCTTGCCTGCTGCCATGTAAGATGTGCTTATCGCTTTCTGCCATGATTGTGAGGCCTCCCCAGCCACATGGAACTTTGAGTCCATTAAATCTCTTTTCCTTTATACATTTCCCAGTCTCAGGTATGTCTTTATCAGCAGCATGAAAACGGACTAATACACCTGTGGTGTAAGTCCATCCGAATCCTAAGGTTAAAGAACAAGGGGTGCCCTTGGTGCAACTCCCAATCCTAAATCGTCCTTACCATAAGTATTTAGTGAAACCACAACCCAACCCTACCTCACCCTCAGCAATCACTCAAGGAATAAAATGACAGGCTTTAAACGACTTTTCACATCCACATTAGGAAAGAATATTTCTAAATGGTCTCAGCTTCCAATCACACGAGCGTTTCATTAAAGAAAGACGCGGGGGCAGGGCCAAGATGGCCCACTAGAAGCTGCCGCGTTCAGAGGCTGCCATGGAGAAAACCGTAAAAAGCATGCGAATCCTTCACCGGCAACCAAGGCATCCAGGTTCTCTCATGAAAACTGACTAGAAGGCCGGTGTGACCCACGGAGAGAAGGAAGAATAGTGTGGTGCGGTGGCCCACCTGAGAGCCACGCAGGGAAGGGGAACTCTCTCCCGTCAGCCAAGGGAGGCGGTGAGTGAGCCTGCTACCCAGCCGGGGAAACTGCTTTCTCCACGGAACTATGCAGCCCTTGGATCGGAAGACCCCACTCCTGAACCCATGCCACTGCGACCTAGCGTCCCAACCCCAGAACACGCAGATTCTTACAGCCTCTCAGCTGGAATCTGCTTAAGCCTACCGAACTCCTGGGGCGCAGGGCGACCAGCACCAGCTGCAGCCTCCTGCTGTCTAAGCCCTTTGAGCTCTTTGGGGGAGGGGCAGCAGCCAGCACTGGGATTCGAAACTGCCTAACATGCTAAGTTCCCTGGGCAGGGGAAGGGTGGCACCCATTTCTATAGCTCCAGGCTGTGATTTTCCCCTGTTGGAGCCAGGGAGGCTGGACGGCCTGAAAACCCAAAAGGCCAGAGTGCATCTTCTCCTCCAAATAATCACAACGTCTCTCCATCAAGGACACAGAACTGGACGGAGGATCAGATGGACAAATTAACAGAAGTAGGCTTCAGGAGATGGGTAATAAAAAACTACATTCAGCTAAAAAAAAAGCACGTTATATCCCAATGCAAAGAAGCTAAGAACCTTGATAAAAGTTTAGGTGAATTGCTAACTAGAATAACCAGTTTAGAGAGGAACATAAATGACCTAATGGAGCTGAAAAACACAGCGCAAGAACTTCATGAAGCATACCCAAGTATCAACAGCTGAATCAACTAAGCAGAAGAATATCAGAGTTTGAAGACCATCTTACTGAAATAAGACATGCACACAAGAATAGAGAAAAGAGTTAAAGGAATAAACAAAGCCTCCAAGAAATATGGGACTTCATAAAAAGACTGAACCTATGACTGATTAGAGTACTAGAAGGAGATGGGGAGAATGGAAACAAGCTGGAAAACACACTTCAGGATATTATCCAGGAGAACTTCCTCAACCTAGAAAGACAGGCCAACATGCCAACATGCAAATTCAGGAAATACAGAGAACATCATTAGGATACTGCATGAGAAGATCAACCCCAAGACACATAATCATCAGATTCTCCAAGGTTGAAAAGAAGAAGAAGCCAGAGAGAAAGGCCAGGTCACCTACAAAGGGAAGCCCATCAGACTAACAGTGCACTTCTCAGCAGAAACTCTACAAGCGTAGGTGATGCTGAGGCTCTTGTTGCAGAGGCAACACTTGCAGATCCGCTGGTTTGGATGCCGCCCTCTCTGCTGAGCAGGTGCGGTGAGAATCCATGCTCATCTTGATTGCTGGTAAAATGGGTGAATTGAGTCATGAAAACAACAAACCAGCCAAACTCCTTTGCCTCCTTAAACCCTTCTAGGAAGTCCTGAGTTATGGAATTTGGACCATGCCTTGCAGACCTGTGCATCCTCCTGGAGTGCTGGGCTCACGTGCAGGTGCCTGCCTGAGACAGATCCCTCCAGGCACAGAGCATCACTAAGAAAATGCCTCGTGGGCAAGGCAGCATTTGTCTAGCTGGACTGCATGTCCCAGCAACTCAAGCATTAGAGGTTAAGAACTGCCCTGCATGTGATTCCTCCTCTCATCTCCTGGGGTTCACTCGTCAGCAGGGTAATGCTGATCTGCAAGCATCCGCCTCCTCTTGTGTTTCTTCCTATGGGTTCCAGGGATGAGCAGGGCAAGTGCACATGGAATTCAGCCACAAGTTTCATCACAGTAGCCCAGGGTAGCGTGAAAACCCAGCCACTGATGCATGCACATGCACACACACAGAGACACTCCAACATGCCCAGGCGCACACACACACACACAGGTATCTATACACACACAGATGTGCACGGACTTACATATACAGACACACATATGCAAACACACACACGCACACAGACACACTTGGACATGCCCAGGCACACACACAGGTATCTATACACACACAGACATGCAAAGACTTACATATACAGACACACATATACAAACACACACATGCATGCACAGAGACACACTCAGACATGCCCAGGCACACACACAGGTATCTATATGCAGACAGATGTGCACACACCTCCATTTACAGATACACATATACAAACACACATGCACAGAGACACACTCCAACATGCCCAGGCACACACACAGGTATTTATACACACACAGACAGATGTACACGGACTTAGATATACAGACACATATATACAAACACACATGCACACAGAGACACACTTGGACATGCTCAGGCACACACAGGTATCTATAACACACAGATATGCGCAGATGTACATATACAGACACATATAGACACACGCACACAGAGACACACTCAGACATGCTCAGGCACACAGGCAGGTATCTATACGCAGACAGATGTGCAGACACCTCCATATACAGATACACATATACGTGCACACATGCACACAGAGACACACAGACAAACACAGGCACTCTCAAACACACTCGGATGCATACATAGGTATCTACACACACAGACACAGACTTACAAATACAGACACACATATACGAATAGACACATACATGCACACAGGGACACAACATGCTCAGGCACACACAGGTATCTGTAACACACAGATATGCACAGATGTACATATACAGACACATATAGACACACGCACACAGAGACACACAGGCAAACAGACACTCTCAGACATGCTTGGGCACATACACAGGTATCTATAAACACACAGAAACACACATACTTACATATACACACATATACAGACACACACACACGGAAACACACTCAGACATGCTCATACACACACACAGGTATCTATACACACACAGACGTACACAGACTTACATATACAGACACCCATACACACACACACACACACAGAGGCACTCAGACATGCCCGGGCACACAGGTATCTATACACACACAGACAGTATGCACAGACTTACATATACAGACAGACACACAGACACACAGGGAAACATTCAGACAGGCTTGGGCACATACACAGGTATCTATAAACACACAGAAACACATACTTACATATACACACATATACAAACACATGCAGAGACATATATACACACATGCATATATACACAGACACATATGCAAAACCACAGACATACATAGAACGCATATGCACATACTCATCCATACATACAGGCATACATACAGAGACACATAAAACACACAGTACACTATCACAGTGCATACTTACCCACAGGCACACATGAATACACACACACATGTGTACACAAATACACAGGACACATACACAGACACACATATGCAGACACACTGAGACACACTTAGGCACACACAGGCATCTATATATGCACACACACAGAACATATATGCACATTCTCATACACACATACATGCATATATACAGAGACATACTTAAAACACACAGCACACCTATCACAATGCACACCGATACACATGAATACATACAATACACACATACACACATGTGCATTCATGCAGACACACAGGACGCAGATACACATACATGCTCACAGAGACATACAGGGGCATATACACAGACATACAGAATACATTCTATACACATACACACGTGTGTATATAGTGTGCAGACACTGAGGCACACAGACACCCACACCCAGCCACTCACCATCTTTGCTAAGGGGAACAGTACTTTCAGAGTCTTCAGACCTACATACAGCCGTGTCTCAGCTTACATGAACTGGATCCCACATGCCGCTGATACACCCAGCCCTGTGACCATCAGAGACCCTGTCTCCCCTTTCCTGAGGGAGTCACCCCCTACCTGGCTTTCAAACTCATTCTCTACCTGGAAAACATAAGGCTCTTCTATGGCCTTGCACACCATTGTCCAGCAAGCCCACTGGACACACAACCGCACTTTAGCGTCCAGCTCCTTCTGGAACCTCCCTAAAGGAATCTAAACAAGGACCACTCCAAGCTGCCGCATGGAAAGCGGCCGTGGTGCTACTCACATGCCACCGTGGTCCATCTCCCATGTGGCGTCCACAGTTGGTTCAGACTCCGGCAGGAAGCCTCATCCCTGGCGGTAGACAGAGCCTTTTCCCCACGCTTTCCTGGCTGCAGACATCCCTCTGCTTGGTGTCCTCCACCCTCTGCTTGGGAGGGAGATAAGAGCCCGGCCAGCGAGCTACCTCACATGGCTCCTGGATCCTGCATGCTGGCCAGGAAAGGAAGCACCTTCATTAAACACACTCTGCACTCATCTGAAATCAGCTTCACACATTCACAGGGAGAAGTCTTCATCAAGAAGAAATCGTGTTTATGCCTGTAGAAGAGCAGCCACTGCCACAACAGCGTACTCAAGTATTTCCTTTTCCGAAAACAAAATAGTTATTTGCATGGAAGGAGAAGAGAGATCTCGGGTGTGGAGACCAAGGTCTGAGCAGAAGTGGATTTAGGAGGAGGAGGAGCTCTGGAGAGAAGAGAATTTCAGAGCTCAACTAGGGCCTGTGGCTTTTGTGTAGGCCACTGAGTCAAATCTTCTAGGAGTACGGACAGATCTGTGCAGCCTAGAGATTGGATGGATTTTTATCAGTTATGCAGAGCTGGGAGCAGGATACACCTCATCCCTGTTTCTGGGCCAAAAATCTCTCTATGAGCCTACTTGCTCTAAATTGACCACACCTGATCTGTCCCACCTGCTTTCAATAGAGCACACCTGATTGACCCTGCCCGCTTTATGTATTCCACACCTGCTTTATCTTATCCCACGTGCTTTTAGATCACCCAAACTGATTGACTCTACGTGCTCTACATAAACACACCTGATTAATCCCACCTGCTTTAAATAGAGCACACCTGATTGACCCTGCCTGCTTTGAATAGGCCTCATCGCAGATTCCGCCCGCTTTCAATACACAGCACCTGATTGACCCTGCCTGCATTATGTCGACACATCTGATCAATCCCACTACTTTCAACAGACCACACCTGCTTTATTTCACCTGCTTTAAATACACCACGCCTGCTTTATCTCAGCTTGTTTAAATAGAGCATACCTAATTGACCTTGCCTGCTTAATGTAGACCACATCTGCTTGACATCACCCATACCTGATTGACTACATGCGCTACATAAACCATGCCTGATCAATCCCACCTGCTTGAAATCATCATACCTGATTGACTCTACATGCTCTAAATAAACCACACCTGATCAATCCCGTCTGCTTTAAGTAGACCATGCCTGACTGACCCTGCCTGCTTTGAATAGTCCACATCTCAGTGATTCCACCAATATGCCACACCTGATTGATCCTGCCTGCTTTATGCAGACCCATCTGATCAATCCCACTGCTTTCAATAGACCACGCCTGCTTTATCTCACCTGCTTTAGACCATGCCTGCTTTATCGCATCTACTTTAAATCATCCATAGCTGATTGAGTCTACATAGACTCTGCATCAACCACACCTGAGTAATCCCACCTGCTTTAAATACAACATCCCTGATCGACCCTGCCTACTTTGAATAAGCCACATCTCAATGATTGCACCTGCTTTAAAGGCACCACACCCGATTGATCCTGCCTGGTTTATGTAGACACATCTGATCAATCCCACTGCTTTCAATAGACTATGCCTGCTTTATCTCACCTGCTTTAAATCATCCATACCTGACTCTACGTGCTCTAAATAAACCACATCTGATCAATCCCACTGCTTTCAATAGACCATGCCTGATTGGTACACACCTGGTTTAAAGGCCACACCCAATTGACCCCCACATGCTGTAAATCAACCACAACTGATGAAGCCTACCTGCTTTAAATTGGCCACATCTGATTTATCCCACGTTCTTGGAACCACACCTGATTTATCCCACCTCTTTTAAATAGATCACATCTAATTGACCCTAATGCTCTAAATAAGTGACACCTGATTGACCCCACGTGCTGTAAATAGATCACGCATCATTTATCCCACCAGCTTTAACTGAACTACAGCCACTATGGAAAACAATGTGGAGATCCCTTAAAGAACTAAGAGTAGATCTACCATTTGATCCAGCAATCCCACTCCTGGGTATCTACCCAGAGGAAAAGAAGGCATTATATGAAAAAGACTTGCCCACACATGTTTATAGCAGCACCATTTGCAATTGCAAAAATATGGAACCAACCCAAATGCCCATCAATCAACAGGTGGATAAAGAAAATGTGATATATCTATACCATGGAATACTACTCAGTCATAAAAAGGAATGAAATAATGGCATTTGCAGCAACCTGGATGGAATTGGAGACCATTATTCTAAGTGAAGTAACTCAGGAATGGAAAACCAAAGATCGTATGTTCTCACTCATAAGTGGCAGCTAAGCTATGAGGACGCAAAAGCATAGGAATGATACAATGGACTTTGGCGACTCAAGGGAAAGGGTGGGAGTGGGGTGAGGGATCAAAGATGACACATTGGGTACAGTGTACACTGCTTGGGTGACGGGTGCACCAAAATCTCAGAAATCACCACTAAAGAACTTATCCATGTACCCAAACACCACCTGCTCACCAATACCTATTAAAATTAAATAAACTACACCTGATTGAGCACACCTGCTTTAAATCATCTTCCCAAACATACTTAGACATACTCAGCCCTGGTTCTGAAGAGAACAGCTCGAGGGCCCACACAATCTGAAAGGGAACTAGGGAACTCAGTCAGGACTTGTTCTCTTTCCTCGTTAAGGTCATGACGGAAGAACCGCAGCTGAGTCTGCAAGGCAGGTCTGAACACACCGTGCTCTCAAGATAGCTCTAGAAACTCAATCCCACTCTTTTTCTTCCCTCATTAATTATAGTCCATTCTGCATTAAGGAGACAGATGTATTCCCCTAAATCACTGTGCTATGCAAAAAACACTCAATAATAACCACAGGGCTTGTGGAAAAACCATGGTGTGGAGCAGCCCTCAAATATGTTATCACTGATGCAAATAATATACAATTTGTCAATTAAAAATGAATAAATAGGGCTCGGTGCAGTGGCATCCCAGCACTTTGGGAGGCTGAGGTGAGTTGATCACTTGAACCCAGGAGTTTGAGACCAGCCTGGGCAACTTAGCAAAACCCTGTCTCTACAAAAATACATGAAATTAGCCAGGCATATTGGTGCGCACCTGTAGTCCCAACTACTCAGGAGGCAGAGGTGGGAGGATCACCTGAGCCCAGTAGGTCGAAGCTGCAGTGAGCTGAGATCACACCACTGCACTTCAGTCTGGGTGACGGAGCAAGACCCTCTCTCAAAAAGAAAAAGAAAAAGAAATAAATAGACAAGGAGATAAAAGACTGTTAACATTGTAACATAGTTTTGCATGTGCTAAATTTGTTAAGGCATATGTAAACGTTACAATATATGTCAGCAGACCTTACCCAGAAAAAGACCTGATGTTGGCTGGTGCACATGGGCCTCAGAAGGGTAGCCACTTGGGAGATATTGTAAAGTTGAGGAAGGCAGTGCTATGGTCTAAATGTTTGTATCACCCCCAAAATTCCTGTATTGAAACCCTCACCCCAAGGTGCTGGTGTTAGGAGGTGGGCTCTTTGGGAAGTGATGAGGTCGTGAGGGTGAAGCCTCATGGATGGGATTAATGCCCTTATAGAAAACACCCAGAGAGCTCCCTTGTCCCTTCCACCATGTGAGGACAAAGCAAGAAAGCACCATCTATGAACCAAAAAGCCAGTCCTCCCCAGACACTGAATCTGCCACACAGTGATCTTGAACTTCCAGCCTGCAGAACTGTGACCAGTAAACATCTGTTGTTTAAACCACCCAGACTGTGATATTTTGTTATATAGCAGCCTGAATGTGGTAAAACAGGCAGAAAAATGGATGTGCATGCTGCTCCTAAGACACCTGTAAACTGAGGAAGTGGGTATATGTTTGAGGTGTGGACGTGTGTGCTTTTTCTTTATTCAGGTGAAGCTTTCTGGTGATGCAATTCTCTTTGCTCACCTGTGGGTTTTGTTGTTGTTGTTGTTGTCTTACTTTGTTGTGTGTGGAGAAGATTATGCAAAATCCAACGCAAAATGTGCAGTATGTTCAAGTGTGCCCTCATATGTCAATTGCATTGGAACCCATTTGTGTTTTCCAAACAAATGTTATGGAACAATTGAGTGTTCATTATGTGTGTATGTGTGTGTGTGCATGTGTGTGTGTGCCTGTGAGAGTGAAAGAGAGAGAGAGAGTTAAATCCACCCATTGCTTTTTCTTCCACGTGTCAAGGATAATACTAAGCTTTAACAAGTCAATGCAATACAATAAAATGCAAAATATAATGCCATGAACAAGATAACACAATGTAACACAGCACACTACACTGCAGATGATTCCTCCCACGTTTGAGTGATATTCTCCTTCCCCTACAGTGGGTCTATGCTTGTCTTCTAACTGAGCATGTGTGCACACACACGCACGCACACACACATACATGCATTCCCATCCCCCCCCCCCGAGTGAGAAGATACATTACTTTTCTTCTTCTTCTTTGTTTCTTTGAGATGGAGTCTCACTCTGTCTTCCAGGCTGGAGTACAGTGGCACGATTTCAGCTCACTGCATCCTCTGCCTCCTGGGTTCAAGTGATTCTCCTGCCTCAGCCTCCTATCTGGGATTACAGGTGCCCACCAACACACTTGACTAATTTTTGTATTTTTAGTAGATATGGGGTTTCACCATGTTGGTCAGGCTGGTCTTGAACTCCTGACCTCAGGTGATCTGCCTGCCTTGGCCTCCCAAAGTGCTGGGATTACAGATGTGAGCCACTGTGTCCAGCCACATGACTTTTCTGATACCTTTTCTTTTGCTTACATATTTGTTATTTTCATTCAAAAGTGCCTTCCTTTTGCCTGGAGCAGTTAGCTGATGACTAAATAGTTGCAGAATGAAAACGCACTTGAAGGCGTTGTCAGGAAGTCCTACCAAGGCTGTTTTCTTTGGCGGTGACCAATTTTTTCTCCCGGGGAGACAAGCAGGGCCAATAAATCAGGGATATTTTAGGAACTTCAAGGAGAAAACTGAGTGGAAGATGGTGAGAGAATTATTCCTACCCAGAGGGCTTTGGAGAAGGTGAGAATCGGGACCAGAGCCTGTTGCACAGGAGTGAAGAGTCCTGGGTGGTGTTGAAGTTGGCCAAGTACATGTGTCCTGAAAGTTAAATATTGAGCCAAAAATGCATTAACAGCCACTTCCATTAGGGGTGTGTGTGTGTGTGTGTGTGTGTGTGTGTGCAGGATTGGTGGAAATTTAAGCAGGATGCATAGGAAGTTGCTGTTTATAAGGGGGCTGTATTCATCTGCTAGGGCTGCCATGACAAAGAGCCACAGACTGGGTGGCTTGAACAACAGAAATTTATTTCCCCACTGTCCTGGAGGCTGAAAGTCTGAGATCGAGGTGTGGGAAGTGCTGGTTCCGCCTGAGGCCTCTCTCCTTGGCTTGCAGACACCATCTTCTCCCTGTGTGCTCACATGGTCCTCCCTCTGTGCAGGTCTGTGTCCAAATCTCCTCTTCTTATGGGAACTCTAGTCTTATTGGATTAGGGCCATTCATAATGACCTCATTGTACCGTAACTATCTTTTTAAATACCCTGTCTCCGAATAAAATCACATTCTAAGATACTGAGACTTAGGGCTTCAGTGTGGACATTTTAGGGGCACATAATTAACTCTGTAACAGAAGATGGAGATATTTTTCCTTCCAAAAAGCTATCATCTGCATTGGGATGTCAGGTTCATACAGACACACTGAAATGTGCACTTTTTAATTTTGTCTCCATCAAGAAAAAAATGCAACCCTTGCTTTTGTAGTTATTATGGGAGAGTGGAAAAATTATTCCACAAATTCCAAATGAAACCAAAAGAATGCTTGCATTTTTCTCTTTTAGCACTTCCAACACAGTCTTTGTCAGCCTCTGTTCATACCAGCAAAGGGAGGGGCAGAAAAAAGCGGGGAAACCCAACTTATGCTCCATGCTCAGGGAAAGGTCTCCTTACATTGTTAGATTCCATTGATCGACTTTGGTGAGCAGCTCCTTTACATCGACTTTCTGGGATGTGGGTCCATGCCTCACCTTCACTCACCCACCTACAAACATGCCCCAGAGATAGAATGGGCTGCAGCCCCCAAGCCTTCAAAACCAAGGCAGGAAATTCCTCCTAGAGCCAATTCACTGCGCGGTAAGTGTTTAATCCAACAGATACATTGTAAGACATGAAGTATGCATGGTGCATATTTAAGATACGGTGAAACAGCAAAATAAATTATCAATAGAGTAAGAAGAAAACCTACAGAATGGGGAAAACATTTGCAAAGTATGCAGTGGACAAAGGACTAATATCCAGAATCTATAAGGAACTTAAACAAGTCAACAAGAAAAAAAACCCAAAACAAATAATCCATTAAAAAGTCAGCAAAGGACATGAACATACAGATTTCAAAAGAAGACATACATGAATCCAACAATCATATGAAAAAAAGCTCGACATCACTGATCATTAGAGAAGTGAAAATCAAAACCACAATGAGATAGCATCTCACACCAGCAAGAATGGCTTTAAAAAATGAAAAAACAACAGATGCTGGTGTGGCTGCAGAGCAAAGGGAACACTTACACACTGCTGGTGGGAATGTAAATTAGTTAAGCCCCGGTGGGAAGCAGTTTGGAAATTTCTCAAAGATTTAGAAATAGAACTACCATTCCACCCAGCAATTTCATTACTGGGTAGCCACCCAGAGGAAAATAAATCATTCTACCACAGACACACATGCACTTTTATGTTCCTTGCAGCACTATTCACAATAGCAAAGACATGGAGTCAACCTAAGGGCCCATCAATGGTGGACTGGATAAAGAACATTTGGTACATATACACCACGGAATACTACACAGTCATGATAAAGAATGAAATCATGTCCTTTGCAGAAACATGGGTGGAGCTGAAGGCCATTATTCTAAGTGAATTAACACAGCAGCAGAAAATCAAATACCACATGTTCTCACTTATAATTGGGAGCTAGACATTGAGTATACAAGGACACAAAGATAGAAACAGTAGACACTGGGGATTCCAAAAGCAGGAAGGAAGAGAAGAGGAGAAGGGTTGAAAAAGTACTTATTGGGTACCAGGCTCACTACCTGAATGACGGGTTCATTAGGAGCCGCAACCTCAACATCATGCAATATACCCAGGTCAGAAACTTACACATGTACCCCCTGAATCTAAAATAAAATAAGTATCAATAAAAGATAAGGTGAAACTTCAAGGATACCTACATTGGCATGGATCAAAGGGATACTTGGGACTACATTTTCAGATTCCAGGAGAATATAATCTTTCCCGGCTATGTGCATTTGCATACATTGGCTTCTTATGAGATGCCACATATCTTGAACACTTATGTATCCCATTCATGGTTAAGTTTTATCAACTGAAAAACAGGAACTCTATACCCATCTTGCCAATGGCTATGAGAATAAGTGATACTTGCTATGATGCAATTAACCCCAGCCTGACCCATGCCCAGCACTCACTTGGGGGTGGTTATTACTATATTTCTCTCCAAATGGAAAGAAGAATGTGGACCTCTCCTAAATCACTTGGCTTGTCGGTCCTGCCTTCTCATATTAGACTTAAACAGTTATTGAAGCTTTAGCCTAGAGTAGAATGATTTTGTATTAGTCCGTTCTCATGCTGCTAATAAAGACATACCCAAGAGTGGGTAATTTATAAAGAAAAAAGATGTCCAATGGACTTACAGTTTCACATGGCTGGGGAGGCCTCACAATCATGGAGGAAAATGAAGGAAGAGCAAAGGGACTTCTTACATGGTGATGGGCAAAAGAGAGAGGAGAGAGGACTTATAAAGAGAGAGGACTTACAAAGAGAGAGGAACTCCTCTTTTAAACCCATCAGATCTTGTGAGACTTATTCACTATCACAAGAGCAGCATGGGAAAGACCCGTGCATATGATCCAATTACTTCCCACCAGGTCCCTTCCATGACACGTGGGAATTGTGGGAACTACAGTTCAATATGAGATTTGAGTGGGGACACAGGCAAACCAAAGCACAGTTCTTTTGCAAAATTTCTTATTCATCGAAGCACTTAAAGAGATTTGGGTCTTAAAATATATTTTTTGAATAATTTCAGTTTAGGGCCAATCACATCGTTTGCTAAGCAAATGGTGCTGAATTAGTTTTCCTACAACAGATGCATTTGTATTCCTAACTGATATCTCTTAAAGTGAGTTGAATTTGGGACTGGTATTGAATTGCTTTTAATGCTTTATTATTATTTCCTCGAGCCTGAAGGATCTGTTTGCAAATGTAGCAGTTTCAAGATAAATGTACAAAGACCATCTTTCCATTGCCTCTCAAATAATTTTTAATACTTTTTAAAAATTAGGGTAAGAATAGTCTGGATTCTTTTCAATACTACTGTTTTTTAGATTATGCATGTTCCTTCAGAATGTTTCATTTTTATCAGATTAGTCAGCAATTGGCAAATGACTAAAATTTTTATCAAAAGCAGTTACTCAATGGCTCAGACACATTTTTAAACTACAGGAATATGGTCATCTTTTGTACTGTTTTGTTTTACTTCATGGATTAATGTTCACAGTGTTGAGTGATTCCAGGACATGAAATATGGCGTCCTTCCTCTTCCCGGCTTTTATTCTTCTCTTTCTTCCAGAGTAGACACATTCCTGGAAGTGAGTGGGAGTGAAGCACACAGCATTTTGTATGCTGTGGTGGGGACCTTCCCAGCTACTATCAATAGACTATTTCAGTGTCATCCAATTTCTCTTCTGTAATGACTCATGGAGTCCTTGTGCTGAGCCATGAGCCTCGTTGTCTATAAAGAGGTTTTGTCCACCCCAGTCTATTGGCCAAGACCTACATGGTTTACCATTAGCTCTTTCAAATAGCTTTAAAAAGTATGCTAGTCACAGCCCTTCTGCTTTTCAATTTCCTTCCAGGATAATGTTCATGGATACCATATGACCTGTGTTGGTGTGAGCTAAAATTATCCAACCATCAAGTTGAACATGGACACCTCAGGTACTTCTCTGTGTATCTTTTTTCCTACCTGGTGCATCTTGCTCAGATAGCTAGAATAGAATTCTCAGGAGATCATTTTTGTCTGTTCAAGATAGTCCCTGTAACAACCTTCCCTTAGTGGTCAGCTCTATTAACTGTTTGCTGCTGTTAGAATGTAATAAGATTAAGGAAAACAACTCGTAAAAGCCAAACGATTCTCAGACACAGATTCTAGATCCTTCTGATGGCCTCGCAGATCCGGAGACCCTACAATGGATTAGACATAGTGAGAAGCACTACGCGTATGTTATCTCAATGAATCCTTAGGACCTATGATAGTGGCCACTATTCATTTGTGCCACTGCCTGGCCTCTCTAGAAAACAGTACCCTTGGGGAAGTGGTGGGGATTTTGATCTCAGAGAAACAGGAATAAAGGAAGAGGGGAAAGTGCTGGGAAAGAAGGCAAGAAAGCCAGTGGAAGGGAGGGTGCCCTGAGCTGTCCCTGGCTTTGTAGATAATTCAGCTGACTATGTTGTCTCTTGAGAAGACCTTTTGGAATCATGGTGCACCTGTGATGTTCCAACAAACCGGGGTGGAAAGTAGAGTTTTTCCCACCAATTTCCTTCCATCTCCTGAGCCATTTGGCCAAAGGTTGCCCTATGGCCAGTTAAGTCCATCCTTTGAGTAGCATCCCCTGGTTCCTCCAGGGACCATTGGGAAAATGAGATTCACGACCCAGGGCTTGGTGCTACATCTGAGTCAAGAGGTGTTGGGAAGAGCCCAGGGCCTCTCCCTGGCTGGGGCCTGTAGGGGCCAAGGGAAAACGTCTCCTTTGCCCTGCGAAGATTCACTGAAAAATCAACAAAGGGCTGCTGAATAGGAGCAAAGGCATACAAATATATTAACTTGCACATGGAGGAGAATCACAGAGTGATGACCCCAATTCCCCAATGAAGTGTAGAAGCTTATACACCATCTTGAAGTTACAGAAAGAAAGGGGTCAAAAAGAGCATGGTCAAAAACAGGTTTTTTTTACAGAAAGAGCATGGTCAAAAACAGGTTATGGTGGTGAATCAGGTTATGATGGCCAGGCAGGTTATGGGAGAGGGAGAAGAAGAGGTCTGGCTAGCAAAGAGGGTCATGTTATGTAGATGAAACTTCACAGGTAATAGCCCCCAGAGAGAATAAATGGCAAATGTTTCATTCCAACTTGAGAGTATTAGACTCAGTTCATCTTTTTTAGACCCAGACAAGGAAAGGCCTCAGAAGAGGCCTGGTTACATCAATGCAGTTTCTCTACAGGTGCAAATCTCCCCACTAAATACAGTTTTGCAGGGCTGCTTCTGTTTGCTGGCCCTCTGACTGCCATCCCAAAATATGCCAAAGAAGTATATTTTGATGTAAAATATTTTTATTTTCTTCAGGCCTCAGCATTAAAACAAGCCTGGCCCATGTGGAATCTGTCAAGCAGTGGCCACTGGGGCAGAATGGTTCTCCAGGGACCCTGAAGACGAGCAAGGCAGGAGGATGGGAGGCCAAACATTAGAACAATCAGATCCAGACTCCCTTTTTCAAATGTGGAAACTAAACAAGTAACAAGCCAACCCTACCAATCATCATTATCATCATCACCATCATCACCGTTACCATGACCATTATAACACCATCATCACCATCACCATCATCATCACCATCATCATCACCATCATCACCATCATTATCACCACCATCATTATCACATATCATCATTATCATTACTATCACCCATCATCGTTATCACCACCACCATTATCATCATCACCATCATCATGACCATCATTACCATCACCACCACCACCATCATCACCATTACTATCATCATCACCACCATCCACCACCACCATCATCCTCATCACCATGACCATCACCACCACCATTATCATCACCATCATTATCATCACCATCACCACCACCATCATCACTATCATCATCATCACCATCATCACCATTACTATCATCACCATCACCACCATCACCACCATCATTATCACCATCACTACCATCACTACCATCATCATCATCACCATTATCTTCACCATCATCGTCATCACCATCATCACCATCACTGACATCAACATCATCATCATCACCAACCCCACCAGCACTATCATCACCATCATCATCACCATCACCACCATCATTATCACCATCATCACCATCACCACCAGCACTATCATCACCATCACCACCATCACCATGACTATCATCAGCATCATCACCATAACCACCACCATCGTCATCAGCAGCATCACCACCACCACCATCATCACCATCACCAACATCATCATCATCACCATCACAATCATCATCATCATTGGCAAATGGTGACTTGGACTCAGAACTATGTCAGCTGAAGACTCAGCAGTTTCAGAGACCTAATGTAACAAGGTAAAATGATGCCTGAATTTCCTTATATAACTGACCTAGGCACTTGGATTCAGGAACAAAGTATTTCCCTTTCCCATTGTAAGGTCTTTAAGGTACTGATTTAAAAAATCCTCTAATTCTTTCTATCTCTCCATCCTCCATTTCTTTCCATTTCTGTATAGCAGCAGCTTTCCTAAAACTGCCCTGGTTAAGTTGATCCTCCATTATATAGTTATTTATGGCCTACCATGAGATAGTCCCTTCCCATCCCATAAGACAGAAGGAGGGATCCCTGTATCTTTTCCTTCCCTGGGTCAAGCAGCCAATCCCAAATTCACTAGGGTTAATCTAATAAATGCATTTTATTGTATATATTATTGCTCATGGAGTCCCAGCTCTTCTTACTTTATCACAGTAGACCCACATCTTAGCAGATTTGTAACAAAATAGTAAGAGTGACCCATGCATTTAAAACTCATTGTTTCAGAATTTTAGCAGATGCTTTTCAACTTGTTTCATTAACCTTCAACGAAGTTCTGTGAAGTAAATGAAATTGAACAATTATTTCACACATGCACACACACACACATACAGAATGAAGGCACAGAAACTTAGCAAAGATCACGCAGCAAAACATAACAGAAACACAGAGATGGAAATTCACAGGACTGCATGCCTATTATAGGGACCTTCTAGCAAGCTTAATTCAGGCCCTATAAAGTGATTTTGGAACAAGATATTTATAAAGCTATCACCTACTCTAGCTCCTTAGATTTCTGTACCAGAAATGTTTATAATGATTTGCCCCAATACTGAGCTTATCTGATGCTCACAGTCTTTGAGGCAACTAGACAAATTTGTTTTAGAGCCAGGATCTCTTGACTTGCAAACATGCATGATCAAGTTGGGTTCACTCTTTTCCTGAGTCTTGAGGTTGGCTTCATCCATGTGGGTTTGGACATGCCTCCAGCCTTAGACAGATGAAGAAAACTCACTCAGATGGAAAGAACAGAACCCGGTCATCTGCCCTTTCTCATCCCTGAGAGTCCCCTAACCACACAGTGCTTATCATGAGTGTTGGGCCTGCCTTCCATTTATGTGCAAAGGCAAAAGCCATTACCTGGTTTCATTTATCATTCTTTCCCCCTGAAAATTCTTGGCTCTGTTCCATCTCACATGCTGACCTTGGAGGAAATTGCTGCAGCCCCTTCATGCCTAAATCTGTCCAAGCTGCAGCACCAGAGAGGGCTCGTTGACTTTCGTGTAGACACAAACCCTACTGTTTCCGTGGATGTTGGAAGCCCATCTCTCCTGGGGAGGCCTTTCAGCAAACACACAATTGCCTTTCTAGCTTATAAAAACACACACCCTCGAGGAATGTCAGCTTATATGCTGTTGGTAGGAATGTAAATTAGTACAACCTCTACAAAAAATAGTATGGAGCCATCTCAAAGAACTAAACATAGAAGTACCATTTGATTCAACAATCCCACTACCCAAAGGGGAAAAAAATCATGCCAAAAGATAACCTGCATGCGTGTGTTTATCACAGCACCATTCACAATAGCAAATTCATGGAACCAGCCTAAGTGTCCATCAGTGGATGAGAAGATAAAGAAACTGTGGCATATATATAATACACAATGGACTACTCTTCAGCCACAGGAAGAATGAAGTCATGTCTTTTGAAGTAACATGGATGGAATGAGGGGCGTTATCCTTAGTGAAATGACTCAGAAACAAAATGTCAAATACCGCGTGTTGTCACTTATAAGTAGGAGATAAACAATGTGTACACATGGACATAGAGTGTGGGATAATAGACATTGGAGACTGGGAAAGATGGGAGGGTCGTGGGTCTCTATAAGTAATGAGAAATTACTTATAGGTACAATGTAGATTATTCAGGTGATCGATGCACTAAAAGCCCTCCTCCACCACTATGTAATATATCCATGCAACATCACTGCACTTGTACTTCCTAAATTGGTATAAAATTTTTTTTCTTGAGACTGAGTCTTGCTCTGTCACCCAGGCTGGAGTGCAGTGGTGCAAATTTGGCTCACTGTATCCTCTGCATCTCTTGTTTAAATGATTCTCATGCCTCAGCCTCCCAAGTAGCTGGGATTACAGGTGTACACCACCATGCCCGGCTAATTTTGGTATTTTGGTATTTTTAGTAGAGACGGGGTTTCACCATGTGTGTCAGGCTGGTCTCAAATTCCTGACCTCAAGTGATCTGCCTGCCTCGGCCTCTCAAAGTGCTGGGATTACAGATGTGAGCCACTGCACCCGGCTCATATTTAATTTTTTTCTTTCTTTGAGATGGAGTTTCACTCTTGTCACCCAGGCTGGAGTGCAGTGGTGCTATCTTGGCTCACTGCAACCTCTGCCTCTCAGGTTCAAGTGATTCTCCTGCCTCAGCCTCCCAAGCAGCCAGGATTTCAGGCGCCACCACCATGCCCAGCTAATTTTTATATTTTTAGTAGAGACTGGGTTTTACCATGTTGGCCAGGCTGGTCTCGAACTCCTGACCTCAGGTGAGCCACCAACCTTAGCCTTCCAAAGTGCTGGGATTACAGGCGTGAGCCACTGCGCCTGGCCTAAAAATTGCTGTTTTAATAGATTTGGTTAACATAAAGGACACACTGAAGAGATTTAAGGTTTAGTGTATGCTTATATTAACATATTCAATGCATAATTTATACATACTTTAAGGCAATTTATATGTGGTTTATAAATTATAACACATGCAATTTAATATATAACACATTCTTTCCATACAGAAGAAAGAAGGAAATCGTGTCTTTTGCAGCAACGTAGATGGAACTGGAGGCCATTATCTTAAGTGAAACAATTCAGGTCAAACACCACATGTTCTCACTTATGGGTGCGAGCTGAATAACGAGGCACACACGAACACAGAGAATGGAATAACAGACAATGAAGACACAGAGGGTTGGGGGGGTGAGGGATGAGAAATTACTTAATGGGTACAACGTTAACTATTCAGTTGGTGGGTTTACTAAAAGCCCAGATTTCTCTACTGTGCAATAAATATATCCATGCAAGAAAACTGCACTTACACCTCTTACATTGTTGCCAAAAAGCCAGGGCTTCCTTGAATTTGTAATGTGTGTGGATAAAAACAATATCACTTTGTAACTTCTACCATTCAGACATGAAAGCTTGTGAATGATAAGTTTAAACTCATCTCCCTCACCTCATTTCCACCTGGGCTCCCTGGAGCTCCCCATGGACAGCGTCTGAAGCTACTTTGTGGTTTTTCTGAAATGCAGGATGCTGTGTTTATAATATAATATCTCATTACACCAATTATATGACCGAGGAACGCTGACATTTCAGTGGAAATACTCTGCCAAAATGATTCTCTCAGCAGTTGTTCATAAAGTCCAACGTCAGTGCCAAGATTGGGAAAGAGCATTCTCATTGTGTCTTGTTGCTTTTGACCTTCTGCTACGAGCAGATTAAAAAAAAAAAAAAAGTACTCTTTTCTTTTTGAATTGTAATGCTTTACTAAAAATCTAAATTTAAAATGTTAAGTGTGGATTAAATATATAAAATTATTTCTTTTTCTTTTTTTTTTTTTTTTTTGAGATGGAGTCTCACTCTGTTGCCCAGGCTGGAGCGCAGTGGCACGATCTTGGCTCACTGCAATCTCCGCCTCCTGGGTTCAAGCCATTTTCATGCCTCAGCCTCCTGAGTACCTGGGAATATAGGTGTGCGCCACGACACTTGACTAATTTTTTATATTTTTGGTAAAGACAGGATTTTGCCATGTTGGCCAGGCTGGTCTCGAACTCTTGACCTCAAGTTATCCACCCACCTCTGCCTCCCAAAGTGCTGGGATTACAGGCATGAGCCGCAGCGCCTGGCCTATGAGCGGTGGCTCACACCTGTAATCCCATCACTTTGGGAGGTGGGGACAGGCAGATTGCTTGAGCCAGGAGTTGAGACCAGCCTGGCTGTATGATGGCTGTCTCTACTAAAAATACAAAAAACATGAGCCAGGTGTAGTGGCACGTGGACCTGTGGTCTCAGCCACTCAGGAGGGTGAGGTGGAAGACTAGCGGAGTCGGGACATCAAGGCTGCAGTGGTAATCATGCACGCTCTGGCCTGGGCAACAGAGCAAGACTGTCTCAAAAAAAAAAAAAAAAAAGTATATTAAATTGCATGTGTTATAATTTATAAAGCATATAATGTCTTAAATATGTATAAATTATGCATTGAATATGTAAATAGAGGCATACATGAAACCTTAAATCTCCTCAGTGTACCTTTCTTGTTAACCAAATCTATTAAAATAATTTTTTAGAAAATTTGTATAAATGTAGAGGTACAAGTGCAAAATTCTGCACATAACTGTTGGCTCCCCAAAACTTAACTACTAATAGCCTACTACTGATTGGAAGCCTTACTGATAACATAAGCAGTTGATTGATATGTATTTTGTATGTTATGTTCACTATATACTGCATTCTTTCAATAAAGCAAGCTAGATAAAAGGAAATCATAATGAAGGGAAAGTATATTTGCCATTCATTAAATAGAAATAGATCATCATGTTGCGTGGGCGTATTAGGTAGTGGTAAAGTGTGGGCTTTCAGTGTATCTAGAACCCAAATAATGTACATTGTACCTATAAGTAATTTCTCATCCTTCACCCCGACCCTCCCATCCTTCCCAGGCTCCAAAGTCTATGATTTCACACTCTATGTCCATGTGTACAAATTCTTTATAGCCTACTTATATGTGAGAATGTGCAATATTTGACTCTTCATTTCGGAGTCATTTCCTAAGGATAACAGCCTGCTGTTCCATCCATGTTGCTGCAGATGACAATATTTCATTCTTTTCTTTTTATGGCTGAGTAATTTTCTTTATCTAATCATTCATTGATGGACACTGAGGTTGATTCCACATCTTTGTGATTATGAATAGTGCTGCGATAAACATAGGAGTGCAGGTAACTTTTTGATAGAATTAGTTCTTTTCCTTTGGGTCGATACCGAGTCGTGGGACAAAATAACAATTTTTGAACTTGTTCGTTTAGCAATCTATTTTTCCAGCCATCCAAGAAAAGTATTATGATGTTTTAACTTTATGATGTGCTATTTTAAATTCTGTTCTTTTCTTTTTTCTCAAGAAACAAGGTCAAGGTATTCCTTTAAAATAGGAATATGGTGAATTCCTTTCTTTCCAAACAATTATTATCGTGGTGGCTTCATGAGATCTTTGTTGTGCTGTTAAAAATACATTTTTTTTTTTTTTTTTTTTGAGACAGAGCCTTGCTCTGTCGCCCAGGCTGCAGTGTAGTGGCGTGATGTCGGCTCACTGCAACCTCCACCTCCCAGATTTAAGCAATTCTCTTGCCTCAGCCTCCTGAGTAGCTGGACTTACAGGCGCATGCCACCACGCCTGGCTAATTTTTGTATTTTTAGTAGAGATGGAGTTTCACCATGTTGGCCAGGCTAGTGCTGAACTCCTGGCCTCAAGTGATTTGCCCACCTCAGCCTCCCAAAGTGTTGGGATGACAGGTGTGAGCCACCATGCCCGGCCAAAATACTTCTTATAATGAAAGAGTATCCATGCCCATTCAGACACAGTGTAAATGGAGTCCTTTTAGGTTCCTGACAAACAGAATTTAACAAATGACATTTTAAAATGTATTTCCTCATAGCACAGGCCATGGCTGACATGCTGCACGGCTAACTGGCTGCCCTGTTATTTCCCAGTCTACCCACATGGGACTTGCAGCAATTGCAGCTTCCAAGACCCAGGGTCAGGTTGCAAAACTGCATTCATGCGTGATGTCGTCCTTCTACCTTGTCTCTCAGTGACGAGTATCCTTTAAGATTCTGTGAATGCAATGGCAATGCTTTTCTTTTTACCTGACAACCTTTAGCTGACTCTAGCTCACATCCATCAGCAAAGAAGGGGAAAGCAGAACATCGAGTAAACACCCAGATCAGACTCTTGATGAAAAATTCCTCTTCTCAAACACACACTGTTGCTGGGACTGTAAATTAGTTCAACCATTGTGGAGAGCAGTGTGGTGATTCCTCAAGAGCTAAAAGCAGGCTGGGCACGGTGACTGCTTCCTGTAATCCCAGCACTTTGGGAGGCCGAGGAGGGTGGATCACCTGAGGTCATGAGTTCGAGACCAGCCTGGTCAACATGGCAAAATCCCGTCTCTACTCAAAAAATACAAAAATTAGCCGGTCGTGGTGGCAGGTGCCTGTAATCCTACCTTCTCAGGAGGCCGAGGCATGAGAATTGTTTGAACCCACAAGGCAGAGGTTAGAATGAGCTTAGATCGTGCCATTACACTCTAACCTGGGCAGAGTGAGACTCCGTCTCAAATAAATAAATTAATTAATAGAGCTGAAAGCAGAATTACTATTTGACCCGGCAGTCCCATTACTGTGTATATACGCAGAGGAATTAAAATAATTCTACCATAAAGATACATAAATGCAAATGTTCACTACAACACTTCACAATAGCAAAGACATGGAATCAACCTAAACGTCCATCAATGACAAAGAAAAAGCGGTACATGTACAACATGGAATACTATGCAGCCACAAAAAGGAATGAATTCATGTCTTTTGCGGGAACATGGATCTAGCTGGAGGCCATTATCCTTGGCAAACTAACGCAGAAATGGAAAAGCAAATACCGCATGCTCTCACTTATAAGTGGGAGCTAAATGATGAGAACTTATGAACACAAAGGAGGAAACAACAGACACTGGGATCTACTTGAAGGGGGAGGGTGGGAGGAGGGACAGGAGCAGAAAATGTAATTATTGGGTGCTGAGTTTAATACCTGGGTGATGAAATAATCTGTACAAGAATCCCCCATAGACATGTGTCTACCTATGTAGCAAACCTTCACGTGTACTGAAAATAAGAGTGTTTTTAAAAAGAAAAATAACAGGTTTTTAAAATTTTTTTTTTAAAGAAAAATTCCTCTTCTTTAAAAGAGAGGAATCTGGCAGAGATGTTTTTGAGGTCCTATAGAGAAAACCAAGTGTATTTACAAAGTGTCATCAAACTTTTACTGAGCACTTCTATGTTCTGAAAGCTCTATTAGATACTTGCTATTTACAACAACCCAGGAAGTGTTTTTATTTTCATCCCCATTTTTTCGGGGGGATAAAGGGGTGCAGAAGCTGAGGCTTAACCAGGTAAAACCACACACTTAAGCTGATATAGCTCAGAGGCATTGACCTTTAATACCCAGGAATTCACCTCCAGTATTAACAGCTTCGAGAATTCTCTGTCTGAATCCTTTTTAAAATTTATTTATTTATTTATTTTTAATTTTTTTATTTTAATTTTTTTGAGATAGTCTCACTCTGTGGCCCAGGCTGGAGTGTAGTGGCATGATCTTGGCTTGTTGCAGCCCCGACTTCCCCAGGCTCAGGTGATCCTCCCGCCTCAGCTTCCTGAGTAGCTGGGACTACAGGCACGCACCACCATGTCTGGCTAATTTTTGTATTTTTTGTAGAGATAGGGTTTTGTCATGTTGTCTAGGCTGGTCTCCCACTCCTGGGCTCAAGTGATCTGCCCGTCTCAACCCCCCAAAATGCTGGGATTATAGGCATGAGCCACAGCGCCTAGCCTCTATCTGAACTCTTAAAACTAGAAACAGCATGGCAGTGTAAAAATACAAAACAAACATTGACAGGAGGAGTAGAGACAGGAGACCTGTGGAGGTTGTTCTGTCCCCAATGTCTTGCTGTAATATCTGTCTTGCATATGGATAGAAACTCGTAAAATACAAAGATTATAGGTGTAGTATGAGGAGATGTCGTGTGGCCAAGGACGGGGAAGTTCTGTCTTTCCCTTCATT
This sequence comes from Papio anubis, assembly GCF_008728515.1. Classification (NCBI taxonomy): domain Eukaryota; kingdom Metazoa; phylum Chordata; class Mammalia; order Primates; family Cercopithecidae; genus Papio; species Papio anubis. The sequence continues at coordinate 142,463,291 of NC_044996.1, forward strand.
AGTTGGGCTAGAACATAAGAAAGTTCTGTCTTTCCCTTCATTGACTGGGCAGGGGATCAGTGGCCCTAACCCACGCATTGTTAGAGGGTCAACCATACTTGCCAATAAAATATTGGCCTTATTTTTCTGTGCACCCAGATGGCTTTTTTCCCCCTAGAACCTGAATTCATGGGTTTTATTTTAGAAAATATATCTAAATAAATGCATGATCTGTTTTGGTTTGCGGAAACTCAGGTTAGAGATAGGAACCTTGCTCATGTTGGAAGAGCTTTAAACATTCTTGGACCCAGTCATCACTCACCTGGCATCTGGGGTTCACCTTCGTACTCCAGGTCATGAAGCAGTTCTGTCCAATGGAACATTCTGCAGTCATGGAAATGTGCTATAATCTGCACAGTTCAATAGCTGGCTAGCTGCTATTGAACACTGAAAACATGGTGGCTAGTGGCGAATAAAGAACTGGATTTTTGATTTTATTTAATGTTAATTCACTTAAGTAACTTAAATCTAAATAGCTACACGCAATTAGTGGCTATCCTGTTACACATTGCAATCCTAGGACCTGTGGGTTTCTGAAATCCTATGCAAAGTCTTTGCAAATATGAGGATTCAAAGTATATCCTGGGCTCGTGATCAATGAGGATGTGAGCATCTCCAAAACAGAATGACCCATGCTGGAAACAAGTGCAATGACTTTATCTGTACAGTTGACCCTTGAACAACATACATTAGATCTGCATAAGTCCACTAATATGTGGATTTTCTTCCACCTCTGCCACTGCTGAGACAGCAAGAACAACCTCTCCTCTTCCTCCTCCTCGTCAACCTACTCAACATGAAGACGTTGATGATAAAAACCTTTATGATAATCCACTTCTATTTAATAAAGAGCAAATATACTTTCCCTTCATTATGATTTCCTACTATCTAGCTTGCTTTCTTGAAAGAATATAGCATATAATGAGCATAGCATACAAAATACATGTTAATCAACTGCTTATGTTATCAGTAAGGCTTCCAATCAGTAGTAGGCTATTGGTAGTTAAGTTTTGGGGAGCCAACAGTTATGTGCATATTTTTGACTGGGCAGGGGATCAGTGGCCCTAACCCACACATTGTTAGAGGGTCAACCATACTTGCCAATAAAATATTGGCCTTATTTTTCTGTGCACCCAGATGGCTTTTTTCCCCCTAGAACCTGAATTCATGGGTTTTATTTTAGAAAATATATCTAATTTTGAAAACTCATGGACAAACTGAAAAATCTCTCTTGTGGAATGCATTGGGAAGATTCAAGAGCAGGAACTATGTTACTGTCTGTATTATGTTCCCAACGTGGACCATGGTGTCTGAGGCATAGTAGAAGCTTGGTAGCTATAGAGGAAAGGAAGGAAGGAAGGAAGGAAAGAAGGAAGGAAGGAAGGAAAGAAGGAAGGAAGGAAGGAAGGAAAGAAGGAAGGAAGGAAGGAAGGAAAGAAGGAAGGAAGGAAGGGAGAAAGGAAAGAAGAAAGGGAAGGAAAAGGGAGAAAGGAAGAAAGGAAGGAAGGAAGAAAGAAAGTAAGTGAAGAAGGAAGAAAGAAAAGAAGGAAGGAAGGGAGGAAGGAAGAATGGAAGGGAGGGAGAAAGGAAGGAAGAAAGAGAAGGAGAAAGGGAGGAAGGAAGGAAGGAAGGGAGGGAGGGAGGGAGGGAGGGAAGGAAGGAAATAACAGAGATTCAATGAAATAGGCATCTTGATGTGGTGGTTAACTTTTTGCGTCAACTTGACTGAACTACAAGGTGCCCAGAATTCAGTTAAACATTATTTCTGGATGTGTCTGTGAAAATGTCTGCAGGTAAGATCAGCAGTTGGTGGACTGTGTGAAGCCGGTTGCCCTCACAGGTGTAGATGGGGGTGATTTAATCCCCTGAAGGTCTAAATATAATAAAAAGAAAAAGGAAGGGAGAATTCACTCTTTCTACCTGACTACTTGAGCCGGGACGTCAGTCTTCTCCTGCTCTCAGACTAAAACTTAAACCATTGGCCCTTCTGAAGGCGAGGCCTCTCCAGTTGGACTGGAACCCACAACTCAGGCCTTCAGACTCAGACTAGAACTCACACCCTTGGCTCTCCTGGGTCTCAGGCTTGTCTGTTGTTTAAGCTGCCCAGTCTATGGTATTTTGTTACAGCAGCCTAAAATGGACCAAGACATCTCATAAGAAGAGGAGATGAGGACACACACATGCACACAGAGGGATGACCACATGAGGACACATGGAGAAGACCGCATCTACAAGCCCAGGAGAGAGGCCTCAGGAGGAACCAGCCCTGCCCACACCTTGATCTTGGACTTCCATCCTCCACGATGATGGGAAAATAAATGTCTATTGTTGAAGCTTCCCAGCCTTGGGTATTTTATTATGATGCCTCAAACAGACTGATAAACCATCCATTGTTTGTGGTCCAGTGGGGATTCCGAGTGATAGTTTCGCATTGTGTAGAATGAAAGAGCCAAGTCCAGGCAGGAAAGTAAATGAGACAATCTCAAGGTCCTAATGGAACATGGGTTCAATTTCTGTCCCATGGAGGGCATGTGTCAGATTTGGGGGGCGGCACAGGATTCTGCTTCTGAGATGGGTTCTGGGTATGGAATCCATGAATGAATGGGTGGAGAAGAAGAGACAGAGTCTGACAGGGCTGACTTGGAACTGCTAAAGGAGGCTGGGCTCACCCTTAAGCATCCCTGAGCACTCCAAAATTTTGTCTGTGAAGGAGACATTTACGCCTACGCTAGCAGACTTGCTGGTCTTAGTGAGATTTAGCTACTGCATCCTGGGAGGAAATATTTACTGTGATTAATCTTTTAATAACACTCCATTTTGATTATACCACCTGAGGCAACTTGCCTCCCAAAACTGTTCTTGTAACCACAGGGTTTATTTATATTTGAAGAATTAAACTAGAATTAAACTAGACAGACTCACACATTCCTGCCTTTGTTGCCTCCTGGATTAAAAATATTCTGAGAGCAAAACTATTTCTCCAAAGACTGGAAATGTCAAAGTTCATGTGCATTCATTTATTGCAAATGGAATCCAAGCACTGGATTTTCATTATTCCTTGCTATTTTTGATTAGTTTTTGGCTTGACTTTACCCCTTTCCTCCCCAACTACCCCAATTTTTTTTTTGTTTGTTTGTTTCTGAAGGCATACCCAAAAAGTAAAAGCAGAAAATGATTTAACAAGGTTTCCCTCCTAAGGTATTTTTGTGATCCAAAGTGTCACTGCAGTCATTTTAAATTTATACATTGTCATGAAGAAAAATATATCTTCTTCCATGCATATTAAGATATACTTACAGCTAAATCATAAACTATGTCTGCTCCAAATGCCAGAGGAATGAAGAAAACAGATTCTTCCCTCTCCAGTAATGTACAAATGCATTACATTATTTTTATGACTTCTTTTAGCCAACTTTAAAGTGATGACATGCAAAGGATATTCAAGTTGGGTAATTAAAATTCTAATAGGTTTGAAGTTTATAGAACTCGTGCATGACACCATTAAGTCATCTTTGACCTGCCAAACCCCAAATACGCCTTCTCTTCACTTCTCTCAATTTCTTCCCTGCAGTGATCATACCTACATTTGCTGTCATCACCGTATCTGAAATAGTGGCTTTCAGAATTCACTAAGACTCTGGGTCCTTCCAACTCACTTTTTCTAGGGTCTTCACTGTGCCATCTGGGTGCAGACGCATGGACCAAACCACTTTTAGTTCAATGTCATGGTTGGAAACCACAACACTACCCTGCAAACACCCTTAGTGCTCTGGTCCTCTCTCCGATAACAGGATGCAACCTCAATTCTGCTTCAACCCCACCTGCCAACTCACTCGAGCTAGATGTTTCTGGAGAAAATAACATCATCATGCCAATTTGTCCGTAGTATCATTCTCCCCTAGTAAATTTACTTTTCCCACTTTCTAAAATCATTACAGTAGCTCCTTCTTATCCTTGGTTTCGCTTTCCACAGTTTCAGTTACCTGTGGTCAACCACAGTCTAAAAATGTTAAAAGGAATATTCCAGAAATGAACAATGCATAAGTTTTAAATTGAATGCTGTTATGAGAAGCATGATGAAGTTTCACACCATCTTGCTCTGTGACCGCAGGGACAGGAATCATCCCTTTGCCAGCACATCCACACTGTACATGCTACCTCCCTGTTAATCACTTAGGAGCAAGGAGATCACATTCACATAGTGTTCATTACAGCATACGGTTATAATTGTTCCTTTTTATTATGTGTTACCTCTATTAATCTCTCACTGTGCCTAATTTATAAATTAACCTTTATCATAAATATGTATTGTACAGAAAAAAACATAGTATGTAAAGGGTTAGGTACTACCTCCTGGTTCAAGCATACACAGTGGGTTGGGGAAGACGTCTTTGAATGTATCCCACATAGATAAGAGGTGAACTACTGTCTTTACATCTCCTCCGGGTTGGGGTAGAGCTACATTTGCCAGCCCTGGCTCTCACTTCTGGTCGCAGGTATCATTCCTAGTGCTCTCTGACACTCTCCACAGTGTCTTGGTTGGAAACACACATTCCTAGTCCATTCTAGGAAGAGTGGGTCCCTCTGGAAATAGCAGTAGTGAATACAAAACAGAGATGCAGTTGCAAGGAGAGCCATCCTGTGCTCACAAACTGAGACAATCGGCAGCATTAATTGCATTGGCAACCTTCATTCCCCCTTGGTGTCTAACCAAGTCTATTCACATGTTCCAGGGACTGCAACATGCACATCCTTGGTGGGCCTTATTCTGCCTGCCACCAAGCTAAATGCCCTAAGATCTGATGAGTTAAAGATGGAATTACATGCTGAGAAGCACTGCTTTATTTCTGTTTTAACTTTTGTGTTCAGCCCCTGTTTGGTTCCTCTGAGAGACAGAAAAAAAGCTTACCTCAAAACAGGAAGGCTGGGAAAATCTCACTTAATCAGGACATTTATCTCAGTGGTAGACAGAATAACGCTCACGGAGGATGTTGTTTTAGTCTGTTTTCACACTGCTATAAAGAATTGCCTGAGACTGGGTAACTGGTAAAGAAAACAGGTTTAATTGACTCACAGTTGCACATGACTGGGGAGGCCTCGGGAAATTTACAGTCATGGCGAAAGGTGAAGGAGAACCAAGACACGTCTTACATGGCGGCAAGCAAGAGAGAGCCAAAAAGGAGAAAGTGCCACTTATAAGACTGTGAGATCATGAGAGAACCCACTATCACAAGAACAGCACAGGGGAAACCACCCCAAGATCTAATCACATCCCACCAGGTCACTCCCTCAACACCTGGGGATTACAATTCAAGATGAGATCCGGGTGGGAACAAAGAGCCGAGCCATATCAGATGTACACATCACAATCCCTGGAACATATTAATAGACTTGATTAGATGTCAAGGGGAATGAAGGCTGCAGATGGAATAAAAGTTGCTAATTGGCTGACTTTAAAAAGTGGGAGTTTTAGGCCGGGCGCGGTGGCTCACGCCTGTAATCCCAGCACTTTGGGAGGCCGAGGCGGGCGGATCACGAGGTCAGGAGATCGAGACCATCCTGGCTAACACGGTGAAACCCCGTCTCTACTAAAAATACAAAAAATGGCTGGGTGTGGTGGCGGGCGCCTATAGTTCCAGCTACTCGGGAGGCTGAGGCAGGAGAATGGTGTGAACCTGGGAGGCGGAGCTTGCAGTGAGCTGCACTCCAGCCTGGGCAACAGAGTGACACTCCATCTCAAAAAAAAAAAAAAAAAAAAAGAAGTGGGAGTTTTACCCTGGAATATCCAGGTAGAGCCAATGTCATTAAGAGTCCTTAAATGTGGAAAGAGGGAGAAAAAAGAGAGTGCAAAGGAGATGTGACTACCCAAAAAAGACACAGAGAGATGCACCTTGCAGGCTTTGAAGATGGAGGAAGAAGGTCTCTAGAAGCCGAAAAAGGTAAGAAAAAGGATTCTCCCCTAACCTGGAGCACAGCCCTGCTGACACCTTGATTTTAGCCCACTAAGACTCAAGTCAAAATTCTGACCTCCAGAACTGCCAGACTAAATTGGTGTTGTTTTGAACCAGTAAGTTTGTAGTGATTTGTTATAGCGGCAAATAGGATACTTACATACTCACTTTCATTTCCATTTTTGCAGTTGACATCTAAGTGGTCTCTCTGCATTCTTACATGTTGCTTTGGGTTACATTTTCTTAATGCATAGCCTTTCTTGTTCTCATTCTCAACAACAAAGCAATACAAATCAATTCTGATGGCTTGGCAGGCACAAATGTTCCACAACATTCTTAGCTTGGCATCCAGTGTCCCCAGCCATATTACCATGATCTCCACTTCTAGTGTTATTTCTTACTTCTTCCTTGCACATTTTCTGTGTGTTCCTGGCAGACTGGACAATTTTCTATTCCTCAAACCTGCTCAAGTTTCTATAAACCAAAAAGTATTTGACATAGATCCCAATCCGCTTAGAAGTTTATTTTGCCAAGGTTAAGGACATGCCCAGAAGAAATAAACATGGATTCAGAGAAACAGTCTGTGGTCTGTGCCTTTCTCCAAAGATGATTCTGAAGGCTTCAATGTTTAAAAGGGAGAAGTGGGCTTGAAGGGAAAAAGGGAGGGTATGCCCATTACTGAATCGAAATTTCAAGAGAAAGGGAGCAAGAGGAGCAATAGTCAAGCATGTATTTGTCTCATGTTTAGGAAATTAGCACTTTGCATAAGGTGAACCTAGCTTATATAGCTACCTGTGGGGATGTTTAACCCTTTATCTGTAGCTATCTGCTTAGGAATGAAAGGAAAGGCATCTTCTTGCATGATTCAACTTTCACCTTGGTTTTTCCTTTTGGAAGAGCGAATTGAGGTCCTGAGTTTTTATGTTTTTCTTTCACATTTCATCACGTCCATGTCTATGTCTGTACCTCCTATATGGCTGGTACTGCCTTTGAATTCTCTCTTTTCCTAACAAACATCTATTCATTGATTCATTTCAAGAGGAGCAAAAGGCTATTGTCTCTCACTCTTTTCCAGTAACGGCTGTTGTTTTACCTTGCAGTATAGTGTGTGTGCGTGCCTGTGGGTTTATGTACGTGCCTGTGTGTTTATGTACGTGCCTGTGTGTTTATGTACGTGCCTGTGGGTTTACGCACGTGTGTTATAATGCCATGCCCATTTGACAGTAAACTCTTATAGGATCCTGGGACATGCACCAGATATTTAGTAATAAGACACACATGTCAGCTTACATTTTCAAAAGAAGGAAATAAAATGAACATCACATTTCATGTGATGCAATCTTTTTATCCTTAATCCTTGGAAAAAGCCTACCAGCAGATAGAAACATCTCTATTTTCAGAGTGATGAACCCGGCATCCATAATGTATGTGTACTGTTTAGGACTCATGATCTAGTGAGTGACCAGGGTAAGACTCAGACCCAGTGTTTTGAGTCTGAGCTTTTTGTTGCACCACTTTTTTTACACATACTGAGCCCCAAGGAAATATTCCTACATTGGTTTGTTTCATCAGGTAAATCTCAGCCATTCGGAAAAAAGTTCAGGGCAAGTTACTGAAAGCCTGTCCTTGTTCTGTCCCCTAGGATTGAGTCAGAAAGGAAAAAAACTGTGATGGGCTAAATTGTATCCCCCTAAAATTCATATATTGAAATCCTAAACTCCAGGACATCAAAATGTGACTGTATTTGGAGACAGGGTCTTTAAAGAGGTGATTAAGGTAAAATGATGTCATTAGGGTAAACCCTGATGCAATGTGACTGGTCTCCTCATAAAAGGAGGAGATGAGGACACACACACACACACAGAGGGACGACCACGTGAGGACACAGGGAGATGATGGCATCTACAAGCCCAGGAGAGAGGCCTCAGGAGGAACCAGCCCTGCCCACACCTTGATCTCCAACTTCCAGCCTCCAGGACTGTGGGAGAATCAATGTCTGTCGTTTAAGCCACCCAGTCTATGCTATTCTGTTATAGCAGCCTGAAATGAACTAAGACATCTCATTAGAAGAGGCAATGAGGACACAGACACACACAAAGAGAGGACCCTGTGAGGGCCCAGAGAGAAGACGGTGTCTGCGAACCAAGGAAAGAAGTCTCAGGAGGAATCAGTCCTGCCCACACCTTGATCTCACACCTGCGGCCTCCAGGACTGTGGGAGAATAAATGTCTGTTTCTTAAGCCCCTTAGTCTGTGGACTTTTGTTATGATGGCCTCAGCTGACTCATACAATGGTCTTGTGTGACCCTGTACTCAGGACAGCTAGGGTTTGTGGTATCTTTACAGAGAGAGAACTGTTTACAGACTGCATAGCAAGTCCTGAACACATTCACTGCTTTACTTAGGTTACTTGCCACTGTCTTTGTTTTGGGAAACAAAAGATCACAGAGGTGACTTTATTCAAACCTCAGCGCAAACTGTTTGCAAATGATCTCTTACTGGGTGATTGACAGGACTCAGCATAAATGGGAAATAGAAAGTGTCTGACCCAAAAGCCACTTGTGGCTAACTTTTCTAGCTCTGGCCATCTGGGAATTCCAGGGGGCATCAGAATTACCTTGGGGAGGGTGCCCTGGTAGAGTAATTGATCCCAAAGTCTTAGCTGGGTCCTGAGAGGCTTTAAAACTGGCAAGCCACCTAGACACAGAATGTTTATTATCACACTGAAAATGGAATTAATTATCAATGGTATGCACTCAAGACATGCTTAGAGTGTCCTTGAATTAGTGGCAAATATTTTGCTTAAATTTCTGTCCAAAACATGGATTGCCTTCTGGAATGTGGAGGGGATGAGAGTTACAAATGCGTAGCTGTGTCCATGCTCCCATCCTACGCAATCATTAGCTGGACAGCCAGAGAATTAGCTTTCCAGACTTGCTAACCTTCTCAATAGGACTCTAAAAATACAGAAAGCCCACATGTATTTTCATTTTTATGGAATGTTACCCTTTTTAAAAGTATTACCCAAGAGTGGAGGAAGCAGAATTACTGATTTCTGGAAGACAGGTGACTCTAGCAGTGTCATTTTTCATCGACTGTGAATTCTTCATGGCTGCTCTGGCTTCACCTGGAATTCATGGAGAGCCCATGCGACTTTAACTTCACCATCATAAACTATAAGGCACAGAGATCCCTAATGCAATCTTATCACACGGAAAAAGTAACTATGTGAGAGGGTGGATATATTAAATTTGTATTTTAATAATATCAATGTACCCATAACAGCATGTTGTAAACCTCACAATAAAATTTATTTAAGGAATTTTAAATGAGACCATGTGGTATTTGGTTTTTATGTGGATAACCTTTCCCTAGAAACAAAGGTGGAAAATGTGAGTTGAATAGACAAAGAATTCTGTGAGGTTATTTTGAAAAATAACTGAATGGCTGCATCTATTGCAACATTGCCACCTTTAATTTTATCGATTAGTTACTTTTTTTTTTTTTTTGAGACAGAGTCTTTCTCTGTTGCCCAGGTTGGAGTGCAGTGGCATGATCTTGGCTCACTGCAACCTCTGCCTCTCAGGTTCAAGTGATTCTCTTGCCTCAGCCTCCCGTGTAGCTGTGATTACAGGTGCATGCCACCACGCTCGGATAATTTTTGTATTTTTAGTAGAGACGGGGTTTCGCCATGTTGGCCAGGCTGCTTTCAAACTCCTGACCTCAAGTGATCCGCCCACTTCGTCCTCCCCAAGTGTTAGGATTACAGGCGTGAGCCATTGTGCCTGGCCGATTAGTTACTTTTGAAGCTTGATATTCAAATGTATATACCATATGATACTTAGAAATAATAAAATACTTAGAAAAATAAGACAAAAAGAGGAACTGGCCATTAGATGTCTACAAGCATTTGCAAACAGTCACAAAAGTTTCTGTAGTGTTACTGGTTTGGTGACCATCTTAAATCAAGCTATTGCAGAGGATGGAGTGGGCTTCAAGGGTGAATGCAGGTAGAATCTCCAAACCTAAAAAAGAGTATCACTAACTTGAGAGGTCCTATGGATCCCAAGGGACATTTGGATCTGTGTGTGTGTGTGTATATGTGTGTGTGTATGTGTTTGTGTATGAGTGTGGGTGGGTAGATGTATGTCTGAGTTCTAGGGGGCAAGGATGATAACATGGATGGTGAAGGAACTTATTACGGGCTGAATTCTGTCCCTAGAAATTCATGTGCTGAAGTCCTAATTCCTAGTACCATGGAAGACGGTTGTATTGGGGGATTGGGTCTTTCACAAGGTAATTAAGTTGCATGAGGTCATTAGACTGGACCCTAATTCAATATGACTCGTGGCCTTATGTTATCATGTAAATGTTTATGTCTCCCTAAAATTCAAAGTTGAAATTCTTACTCCCAAGGTTTAAGAAGAGCCTCATGAATGGAATGAGTGCCCTTATAAAAGGGACCTCCGAGAGCTCCCTCGCCCTTTCCGCCATGTGAAGACATAGTGAGAAGGCGTTGTCTATGAATCAGGAAGCGGGGCTTCACCAGACGCGGAATCCGCCATGCTTTTAATTTGGATTTCAAGCCTCCAGAACAGCAAGCAACAAATGTCTGTTGTTTATAAGCCTCCCAGTCTACGGTATTCTGTTGTAGTAGCCTGAAATGGACTAATACACTTTATGAGAAGAGAAGACGAGGACACAGACACACACGGAGAGACGACCTGGTGAGGACACTGGGGGAAGATAGTGTCTACAAGCTCAGGACAGAGGCCTCAGAAGGAACCAGCCCTGCCTGCACCTTTATCTCAGACTTCCAGCCTCCAGAACTGTGAGAGAATAAATGTGTGTTGTTTATAATCCACCCGGTCTGTGGTATTCTGTGATAGCAGCCTGAAATGGACTAAGACATCTCATAAGAAGAGGGGATGAGGACACAGACACATGCAGAGGGTCGACCGTGTGAGGACACAGGGAGAAGATGATGTTGGCAAGCCCAGGAGAGAGGCCTCAGGAGGAGCCAGCCCTGCTCACACCTTCCTCTGGGACTTCCAGCCTCCAGGACTGTGAGAAATAAATGTCTGTTTTTTAAGCTTCCCAGTTTATGGTTCTTTGTTATGGAAGCCTGAGCAAAGTAATACAAAGCAGGTGGTTTTGGTGACACAAAATACTGATGGCAATGATCTTGCTATTAACGAAAGGATCAGGAGGATAAATACGATAAATATTGTTTGATATTTCAGCTTCTGGATATTACTGGCATGCAGATTTAGACAAAGCGTGCTTTCTTTAGCATTTTGGCCCCATCTTTTATAGGAGGCACAGTTTCCAAAGAGGGATAAAGAGGATGAATGGGAGGAAAAGGAGGGAAGCAGGAATAATTGAGAAAAAAGCAAAAGCTGACAGAAGAAGAGATGTAAGGAGAGAGAATCTATAGTTCAATTGTATTATTACAACTGGATAATTGAGCTATTTTTGAAATGTAGTGTTATTTATATGTAATGGAGAAAAACAAGAAAAATGTTTTCCAAGATTAAGTGGTATTCCTAATTGCCCATAAAAAAATAAATTAGAGATAGCTTTGATAGATACCAGGATACTGTACCACCCTTCACCCACCATTTGGGACATACTGCTTATAATAGTTGACAGCTTTAAGATGATTTCAGCTACCAGGATTTAATTTGTCTGCCTGGGATAACTGTTTCCTAGAAGACAGATGAAAAATGTGAGTTTTACAAACAGTAAATAATTCTGTGAGCTTCTTTGAAAACTCACTGAATTGATGCTTCTCTTGAAACATTGCTATTTTCAATTTTATTGATTAGTAGCTTTTGAAGCTGGATATTCAAACATACATGCCATATGATACTTTACATCGGAAACGTGGGGAGTCAATGATTTCATTTATGAAGTTAATATTTACTGAAAAATGAAAATGTATGGTCCTTGGCCAACAATCGCTATACTCAGTCTCATTTGCCATTAACGAAGGGATCAGGAGGATGAATACTATAAATATTGTTTGATGTTTGAGCTTCCAGATATTACTAGCGTGTGGAGTAAAATATTTTTTATTGTTACCTTTAGCAATATACTTTACTAAAGTCTAATTCCAATCTGCAACATATTTTCAAACTTCTGCCTGCTTTTATGATGAAAATTTTACACTTAAATATTTATGTCTCAATATTCTATAAGAAGAAAAATAAGAATTAAAGGTAAAGCAGATAAGAAAAGGCATAAATTCAAAGATTCGTGATTTACTTTACTCAAAACTGTTCAGGAAATGGAATTATACAAATACTAATATGTACTATCTTAGGCTGTCTAAGCTACTATAACAAAATACCATATACTGGGAGGCTTATAAACAAAAGACACTTACTGCTTACATTTTTGGAGGCTGGAAGTCCCAGATCAAGGTGCGGTAGATTCAGTGTCTGGTGAGGGTTTCCTGGTTCCTAGATGGAGCCTTCTTGCTGTGTTCTCACATGGTGGAAGGAGCGAGAGAGCTCTCTGGGATCCGTTTTATAAGGGCACTCATCCCATTCATGAAGCCCCACCCTCACGACCTCATCACCTTCCAAAGGCCCCACCTCCCAACACCATCACCTTGGAGGTGAGGGTTCAACACATGAATTTTGGGGAGCATTCAGTCCATAACATGTACCCACATAAACAAATACATATGTTTATATGTATATATGTGTATTCACATCTTGTAGACATATGAAATAAATGTTATGTATATGTGTATGTGCTTGTGTGTGTGTATATATATAACGTAAAGGGTATATTCCAAAATATAGCCCAATTTTTATACATAAAAATTACACTGAATCAAATTTAAAGAACATTCTTCTACATTGTTTAGTATAAATTAAATATTTTAAAATTAAAAGAAACAGATCAATTTTAGTTAAAATAACAAAATCTTCCCCAAAGGTGACCTCCATGTGATGTGGGAGGGCTTGTGGGAAAACACATATTTATGGCACAGATTTTTCTTTCCACGTGGCTCTGCACACACCCCTACTGAGCCCAGAGATACTTGGTCTTGCTGGTATACCAATGGATTATCTCTAAAAATTCAATTTCTTTGACTCTTTCCTTGAGAGCAAGGAAAGTCAGCCATCTGTTTATCTGTTGATTGGTTGTTTTTTCAGTTCAATGATATTATAAATGACCATGAAGGATCCCAGGAACTTATTATTTGTTTATGGGATCTGTAGGGCATTTAATAGCTCCTGCCCGATATTCCTGTAGACTCTATTTTTGGTATTCTTGGAAGACAGAAAGTTCATTTTTCTCTTTTATTGAAAAGCCCTATTGAAATCCTTTTATGTGCATTTTTCCATTGTAAGACCACTAAAAGGTAGATTTATTATTCTACCTGCTTTTCCCAAGCACAGCTTCAACACAAAACAAAGTTGTACCAACAGTTAGCATTAAAGCCACATGCCCATTTTTGGGAAAACTGCAGAATATCTCTTGCAGTCCTTGTGGGTGGGGTGGGAAGGGGTCAAGTAGTTTTCTCTTTTGTCAGATATTTTCTTTACAGAGACATTAGATCATTCAAATCAACCATTTTGGAACACTGAATTTTCTTTTAATGAAAAACAAGTTTTTGTTTGTTTGTTTTCAATGTTAACTGATGTGGTAAATGAATGTTTTTGGCATCCCCTTTGGGCAAAGTGGAAGATTGGCACATGGTACCAATAAGTGAGTTAATAAATGATTTGTAAAATGTAAATGAGTAAATAAATTAATCCAGAAACATCATTATTTGTCAATGTTCCTGTTAGTAAGTCTTCAACAACCATATGTTCACTTAAGCCAATGCAGAATTATTCTCTGGGGAAATTTTTTCCCCACCAGACGTATGCCCAGCCCCTTTTCTTGCAAGGTTGCATGGTGGTGTCCATTAGATGGAATATTTTGCTAGAGAATTCCATTTTCATGAGAAGACACAATGCTAACTTTTGCTGTCTTAGTTCTCGTCAATATCTGGACTAGGTTCTTGCTGAAGATGCTAACTTTGAAATTTCTGCTCTTCAATCTTCTTTAGACTCTAAGGTAAACTACATTAGTAATGAAGGATTTTATGAGGGATACTCAGTCCCTCTATATACATATTCTAAATTTTACCCTGGAGTCAACTCATAACATTAAAAAGCTTTAGGGTTATGAAAAAAGCTTCAGACATGGAATTCAATGTTTCTAAGGCACTCTAGCATCTAATAAGACATTTCTTTTGCAAAGTTTAAGCTACCTGTAGTTGGATATTGACTTCAATTTGAATAATTTTTTTTAAACATCTAAGCAACTTGCTGGGTTTGGGACAGGATTCATTAATATGCCGTATGCTGCAGCCTTGGCCCATGTATGCATACATATTATCCTCACATCTGTCTGTCTTAGGGTTTAACATGGTGTCCACTGATGACTTAAATGAGTCTACTTTTATGTCATGGAGTTATAGCCAAGCTAAATACAGAGACAAACATTTATCCTAGTGTTGGTGGAATTCTATATACAAGTGTGTGCATGCACACGCACACACACACACACTCCACTCTCCTTTTTAGATACTCTGTCTTACAGGAATCTCTCTATGGCTCTGTCATTGCTGCAATTGGGAAAATAGAATACTTGATACGCATAATTTAAGAAGATCAACAGTAGCATCGGTTGACCAAAGTATTTCCCATTTCCAAATTAATCGTTGCCCTTGAGCAGAGAAGAAATGCTCCTTAGTGTTTTCCAACTGCCTCATTCCCTGCCAGGCATCTTGACCCCAAGTCTTGGTGGCTTCAGGAAAAACATGACAGCTTGCTTCACAGGCTGAGGTCATACAATGAATAACACAATGATTAGGGGGAATGTAATTGGAGGTAAGAAATGCATTGAGAAGAATCATTTACCCTCAGACTTCCAGTGTACAGAAGTGATAAAAACATGAGTAGTAGAACATTATTCAATTAAACATGGTCCCATGAGCTACATAAGGAACCTCTTCAGACATATTCATGCACTGTGCTGTGTCAGTCACCCAAGCACATGCTTTGCTTTTCAGAATCAGTAGGAGAAGCCAGAATGGAAACTCTTGAGGGATAGAGTTTCCTGTTTAACATTCTCATCCAAGACAAGCTTCCTAGCTGCTAAGTCTATAGATAACTCAGCAGTTACGGTGCTCATATCCATTCGTTCATGGGTATGGGTGATGTGCCAATGCTCTTCCAGGCAGAATACTCAATGAAGGCGATAAGGGAGTAAACAAAACGAGCCAAGCATTGGAACGCATGGTTTAGTGGAGGCAGACAGTAATAAAAAAAATCAGACAAATAGCTGTATCATTATGGACTGTGGTGGGTATTATGAGGGAAATAAATATGATGCCAGGAGAAATTGTAACAAAGGGAATGAACTAGTTCAGGAGGTCACAGATAAATTCTGCATGCTCCAAGTAGAAGACACAGCATGGCAAAGGGTCTGCAGCAGGGGTAGGTAGGGCTAGAGAAAATCTAGGTTTTCAGGGAAGGTGAAAAGTAGAGAGAAGTGAGAACTAAAACCAGGCAAAGCAAAGCATCATGAGGACCATCAGGAATAGCATTCATTGTAAGAGCAATGGCAAGCAATTAAAAGGATGAGGCATACCTGTAATCCCAGCACTTTGAGAGGCTGAGGCAGGTGGATCACGTAAGGTCAGGAGTTTGAGACCAGCCTGGCCAACATGGTGAAACCCCATCTCTACTAAAAATACAAAAAAATTAGCCAGGCGTGGTAGCATGTACCTGTAATCCCAACCACTTGGGAGGCTGAGACAGGAGAATCACTTGAACCTGGGAGGCGGAGGTTGCAGCAAATCGAGATCGTGCCACTGCACTCCAGCCTGGGCAACAAGAGTGAAAACTCTTTGAGATGCAAAATAGATAAATAAATAAATAATAAAATAAAAGGATGAAGGAAGGAGGAACACCGGGTCTATAGGTGACCACTTAGGAAGCAGATGAAGTGTCCAGGTAAGAGGCCAAGGTAGTTTCCACCAGATGGATGGTGAGAGAAATGGAGAAATGCAGACAAAATGAGAAACATCTATGAGGATTGGAGATAGATTGATTGCAAGGGGAAAAGGAAGACCTCTAGGTTCCTGACTCATGGAACTGGACGTGAAAGGCTGGCACACAAGTTTGTTCTTTGTTCTTGTGTTAGTCTGCTTTGCATTACTGCAGAGGAATACCTGAGGCTGGATGGTTTAAAGAAAAGAGGTTTATTTGGCTCAGTTCTGCAGACTACAAGAAGCTTGGCACTGACATCTACTTCTGGTGCTTCTGGTGAGGACTTCAGGTGTCTTCCCGTCATGACAGAAGGCAAGGGGAGCTGGTGTGTGTATAGAACACATGGCAAGAAAGGAAGCCAGATACAGATACCAGGCTCCCTTAAACAACCAGCTCTCACATGAACCAACAGAGCCAAAACTCACTCATTACCAAGGAATGGCACCAAGGCATTTATGAGGAATCCACCCCCGTGACCCAAATACGTCTCACTCAGCCCCACCTCCAATATTGGAGATGAAATTTCAACATGAGATTTGGAAGGGAAAATATCCTAAGCATATCAGGCATTGATGAGTGTAATGACCTTTGAGATAGCTGAGAGGAAATGTTGGAAGGACTTGGATATATGGATCTGGAGTATGTAGACAAGATCTGAACTGGAAACATACATTTGGAGTGACTGATCTACATATGTTGATAGAAGTCAGGGGCAGAGATGGAAAAACTTACAAAAGATGAATAAAATAAGAGGAAATAGTCCAGGAGAAAGTTTAGAGGTGCTCCAACATTCAATTGTCTGTTGAATGGTGAAGGTCAAATGCATCCAGTGGATCGAGTGATTTAATTGAATTATGGTGAGCTTGCAGAGAGCTGTGATAAAGTCATAGGATAAATTTCAGACTGAAATTGCCTTAGCAACATTATAACTGAGGAAATTATGACAATGAAAGAGATCAGACCTAAATGACTCCATCTTGCTTCTAACCTTTAAGTTGTCCTTGTTCATTTCTGCGTGTAAACTGAACTAACTTTCGGAAGGAATTCAGTTCATGGTTTGACTCTGAAATAAAATTGAAAATAGCCCTTTCCCCAAAAAGACCCCCTTCTTGATTGGGGACCTGTCTGCCTTTGCAGGACTAACAAATTAACTACAAGATTAGAAAGTACAGTTTCGGGGTCACTGGGGTCATGCAGCTTCTGGCTCCAAGAGTCTGAACCTCCCCACATTGCTCCTGGGGATACCATCACTATTGTAAAACCTGAGATCCATGCTTGAGATATTTTGCAGACCCTATGCTTAATGTGTCAGTTGACGCCACCCAGACTAGTAATCTGGCTCAACCAGTTCTGCCATCCCACCCAGGAACAGAAAACGGCAAGAAAACCTCACTTTGACCCGCTATAATTGCATCTCCAACCTGGCCAATAAGCATTCTCCACTTCCCAAGGCCCAACTCACCAAATTATCTTTAAAAACTCTGATCCCCAAATGCTCAGGGAGACTGATTTGAGTAATAATAAAACTCTGGTCTCCTGCACAGCTGGCTCTGCATGAATTACTCTTTCTCCATTGCAATTCCCCTGTCTTAATAAATTGGCTCTGTCTAAGCAGTGGGCAAGGTGATCCCATTGGGCAGTTACAAGATTACAGTGAGCCAAAAATGAAGGGAATGGAGACTTCAAGTATCCAAAACTCAAAGAATATTGCTAATGTTCATTTCTTCTATGTTTCCCCATCATCTTATGTCATTTACATTTGGTATCTCAGATCTTATATCATCAGAAAGAAAATACTTGCTTATTATTTTTCTTACCTGTAAATATTATTGATGAAAAGAGTCAAACTTTATAAAATATTTGAAGAGATTTATTCTGAGCCAAATATGAGTGGCCAATGGCCAGTGACACAGCCCCAGGAGATCCTGAGAACATTGCCCAAGGTGGTCAGGCTACAGCTAGCCTGATTTTATACATTTTAGGGAGACATGAGACATAAATCAATACAAGTAAGATGTACATTGATTTTGTTTGGAAAGGTGGGACAACTGGAAGTGGTGGCTTCAGGGTTATAGCAGGAAGATTCAAAGGTTTTCTGATTGGCATTTGGTTGAAAGAGTTCATCTAAAGACCTGGAATCACTAGAAAGGAAATGTCTGGGTTAAGATAAGGAGTCCTGGAAAAGGGAAAGAGATTCTCTACAGAACACAGATTTTCCCTTACAAGAGACAGCTTTGCAGGGCTATTTCAAGATATGGCGAAGAAACATATTTGGGGTTAAAATATTTTGATTTCCTCTCTTAAATGTCATATGATATTATGCTAGAGTCAGGTTGGAAAGTAAGCCACGTTACACAGAGTTAAATAAAACTCCTCTCAGGAGACTTTATGATTTGTAGGGCATGACTCCCAAGACCTCTTAGATCGGAATTTTGGCAAGAGAAGAAAAAAGTTCAGAGTTTTGTCCTCGATACGGTTTCAATTCAGTAAGAAATTGTGCATTACATTTCACCGACTGAAGTACAATCTAGATATCTGTTATCTTCCCCCAAAAGAGTTTTTTTGTTGCTGTCCTTGAAAGCCTGGAACAGAGATAATTAATATGCAATGATCGATGACATCCATTTTCTAAGAATTTCCAAAAGTCACCAAGCCTATGAAAAGCAGAACCATTCCTGAAAATATATGTTCAAAATGTTGGAAAAAGAATTATAATAGATTCCAGAAGAAGTCAGAAGAATCCCCCACCACCCAAACAAGCCTGTTCAGCTGCTCAGCCTATGTGTGGGAAGCAGTTTTGTTTCTCTGGATGTCAGTATTTCTCTGCACATAGGCCTAGCTGCAAAAGACATTTCCGCCCTCAGCTGGATAAAGGGGCCAGACCACGTTGAAGGACATCTCCAGATACTCTGGCCACCGTCCTGGGTGTTCAGTGTGTGGTCAACAGTCAGTCCTCCTGGGCAAGGGAAAGGAGGCAGACAGTGTGACCTAGCGAGGTGAGAGCAGGGAGGAGTCCCACAAAAGGTGGTGACAGGCTCTTCTTTCTTAAAGGAACACAGCTAGGCTGAGATTTTTACCTAGTGGTCTGTTGCTTTCTCGGAGGCCACTGGAAATGTTGCAGGTGAGGATTTGGCTGCTGCTGGAGGGAGCAAGTTTCTGGAGAGGAAATTGGCCTCCCATGGGGAGGATGAAGGATGGAAGGAAGTGGATCAGAAGTCCCAGGGGCTGGCTGAGGAGGAAGAACTCTAACAGCAGGGCAGGAAATCTGCGGTCAGAATTGCAGCTGGTTTCTCCCTGATCTTCTCTCTCTTCCTACTCTTGTTCTGTCACCTCCTTGGCCCCAAAGCCTCTCTGCCCTGATCTTTTCCCATCCTTCCGTCCCATGCCCTCTCCTCCCACATTGCTTGCTCAGCAATCTATCCTTCGTCCTTGCCTTCCTTTCTCAGAGAAATGCATTGCATTCAGCTGATCACTCATTCTGCTTTATCCCCGTGTCCTTTCTGGGAGGATATTTTCCCTTAAATGCAGGACTGTGAAACCTTGGAAGATTTGTTGCAGGAAAGGGGTCCTCATCCAGACCCCAATAGAGGCTTCTTGGATCTCACGCAAGAAAGAATTCGGGACAAGTCCGTAGAGTAAAGTGAAACCAAGTTTATTAGCAAAGTAAAGGAATAGAAGAATGACTACTTGATAGAGCAGCCCCGAGGGCTTCTGATTGCCCATTTTTATGGTTATTTCTTGAGGATTATTCATGCCTCCCCTTTTTAGACCATATAAGGAAACTTCCTGAGGTTTCCATGGCATTTGTAAACTGTCATGGTGCTGGTGGGAGTGTAGCAGTGAGGACAACTAGAGGTCACTCTTGTGGCCATCTTGGGTTTGGTGGGATTTGGCCGGCTTTATAGCAACCTGTTTTATCAGCAAGGTCTTTGTGACCTGTGTCTTGTGCTGATCTCCTTTCTCATCCTGTGATTTCTAAGTCTGGGAATGCAGTCCAGTAGGTCTCAGCCTCATTTTACCTAGCTGCTATTCAATATGGAGTTGCTCTGCTTCACACGTCTCTGACAGATTCATACCTGGTGAAGTGTCAAGATTTCACAGCTGAGTAGAGAGGTCGGGTGGACTTAGGAAGTGTTTCTGGGCAGCTTAAAGGAGCCAGAACAAGTGGCCCCCGAATTGCCCTGAGACTCGGGGCTGGCTCTGTGAGACCCTGAGTAATGATGAACAGATTTTTGCATAGAGATGAATATCAGCACTTCTTCAGGTCGGCGGGAGGTGAGGAGGCTTACAGAATGAATGCATTTCAAGTCAGAGTCGTAGCTCTGGGAGCTTCAATTCTATGAACCTTTAATCTAAGGCAACAGACCTTATTGCTTTAAGACACGGCTCTGAACTCCAATGTTCATGTATGTGTTGGTCTTCTGGGGCTGCCATAATGAAGTCCCATAGAATAGGTGGCTTAAACAAAAGGGATTTATTCTGTCAGGGTCTTGGAGCCTGGAAGTCCCAGGCGAAGGTGTGGGCAGGGCTGGTTCCTCCTGAGGCCTCTCTCCTGGGCTTGTAGACACCATCTTCTCCCTGTGTGCTCCCAGAGTCATTCCTCTGTGTGTGTCTGCGTCCTCATCTTCTTCTCTTATGAGGTGTCTTAGTCCATTTCAGGCTACTATCACAAAATACCATAGACTAGGTGGCTCGTAAACAACAGACATTGATTCTCCCATAGTCCTGGAGGCTGGAAGTCCAAGATCAAGGTGTGGGCTGGTTACTCCTGAGGCCTTTCTCCTGGGTTTGGAGATGCCATCTTCTCCCTGCGTCCTCCCAGGGTTGTCGTTCTGTGTGTGTCTGTGTCCTTATCTCCTCTTCTTATAAGGACCTCAGTCATATTAAATTAGGGCCCATCCTAATAACCTCATTTTACTTTAATTACTTCTTTGGAAACCCCATTTTCAGATATAGTCACATTTTGAGCAACTAGGGGTTAGGGCTTCAACATATAAGTTTTGGAGAGACTCAATTCAGGCCATAGAATTAGACTAATGCCAGTTCAGTACCTCCAAAGCTCTGTGCCCTAGTTGATTGTGTACATTCTCAAAACTCCTTTTTCCTTATTTGTAAAATGAGGTTACTCGTGGCAATGAATTTAACTCCATAGAACTGTTTGGAAAATTCCTGGATATTAACAAATGCTCAATATACGTTAGCTTTTGCTACATTACTAATCAATTTCTTCCAAACACATATACTTTTGGTGGGAATGTAAATTAATACAATCTCTGTGGAAAACAATATGGAGATCTCTCAGAGAAGTAAAAATAGAACTACCATTCCATCCAGCAATCCTACTACTGGGTATCTACCCAAAGGAAAATAGATTATTATATCAAAAAGATACGTGCACTCATATGTTTATCACAGCACTATTGACAGTAGCAAACTCATGGAATCAACCTAAGTGTCCATCATTGTAGGAATGAATAAAGAAAATGTTGTACACATACATCATGGACTACTACTCAGCCATAAAAAAGAATGAAATCATGTCTTTTGCAGCAACGCAGATGGAATTGGAAGCCACTATCTCTAAATGAAATAACTCAGAAACAGAAAGTCAAATACTGCCTGACCTCTCTAATAAGTGAGAGCTAAATAACGTGTGCACATGGACATGAAGATGAAAATAATAGATAATAGATACTGGGGACTCCAAAAGGTGGGAAGGTGGGAGGCAAGTGAGGACTGAAAAACTACCTGTTGGGTACAATGTTCACTCTTTGGGTGATAGGGTTCACCAGAAACCCAACCTCACCATTATGTAATATATCCATAAAACAAACCTGAACATGCACCACCTGAATTTAAAAAATTATAAAGGCAAAAGAAACCAACAGTATTGTATTTTAGTTGGTTTCTTTTTGTAAAGATAGCTAGATGCTTTTTCCTAAAATGTCGCTGTGTTATAAAAACTTACTACACACCGAAAAAAAAATTCTTCCAAATGCAAGCAAGTCAGCTTCTACCTGGCGAAAGAAGCTTCTACTTGGTGAAGGAAGCTTTCTGGTTGGCATTTTCCTTGTAGTCATCTATCTGGAGAAGAGTTTTAGTGTATGATATGGTTTGGATCTATGTCCCCATTCAAATCTCTTGTTGAATTGTAATCCCCAGTCTTGGAGGTGGGGCCTGGTGGGAGATGATTGGATCATGAGGGTGGTTTCTAATAGTTTATCACCATCCCTCTAGTGCTGATACGGTTCTCACAAGATCTGGTTGTTTAAAAGTATGTAGCACCTCCCCCATCTCTTTCTCTCTCTCACCCTCCTGCTCCAGCCATGTAAAACTTGCATGCTTCCCCTTCACCTTTCACCATGATTGTAAGGTTCCTGAGGCCTCCTTGGAAGTAGAAGCCAACATGCTTCCTGTACAGCCTGCAGAACCATGAGCCAATTAAACCTACTTTCTTTATAAATTACTCAGTCTCAGGTAGTTCTTTATGGCAGTATAAGAACAGACTAACACAGTGTAGTTCTTACACTGCCTAGCAGAACTTGAGTCTATTCCAAGGTGTTTCCATCAGGAAAACTCAAGGATCAATTCATGTCTCTGTACTTTCATGAGGAAGATAATAACATCATTGGGTGTTGTTGCATGTTGCTTAGGTTAACACTGGCAAGAAGTGTGATTTTCATTATAAACGGAAGTGGGCAGAGCTCCTAAAAGTTGTATTAAAGACTCTGCCATAAATGCAAGTTCATCTTTGCAACTCTAAAATGTATTAAGACCTGATGTGAGAATAAGACTCTTCTGTCTCAGTTGAAATGAGGCACTACTGTGAGATACAAAACATACCAATGCAATTTGGATCATTACCATGTGCAGAATTTACAAAGAAGATGTAAACTTTTCCTCCTGGGTAAGATGCAGCCCGTGTGGAAGAGAGAACTGGTAATTCACACAAAATATGTATTGAGCCAATCCTTAGAAATAATATCTAGTCACTTAAAGAATTCAAGAGTACATCCAGAAAGATACAATAGGTTAGGGCAGTGGCTCATGCCTGTAATCCCAGTAGTTTGGGAGGCCGAGGTGGAAGGATTGCTTGATGCCAGGACTTCAAGTCCAACTTGGACAACACAGAAAGACTTTATCTGCACAAAAATTAAAAAGAATTTTAAAAAATTAGCCAGGTGTGGTGGCATGTACCTGTAGTCCTAGCACCTCAGGAGGCTAATGCGGGAAGATTGCTTGAGTGCAGTAGTTTGAGGTTGCAGTGAGCTATGTTTGTGCCACTGCACTCCAGCCTGGGCGACAGACTGAGATTCCCATCTCTATTAAGGAAAAAAAAAGGTCCAATAAGAGGGTGTACAATAACATTACAGAGAATGCTGGCTCAGAGTGACACTGCTGGATTCACATGATAACAACTGTGTTAAAAAGAAATAAGTATAAAAATTATGAAAAATTGGATTTCTATTGGTGTCTTAGTCCATTTTCTGTTACTTATAATAGAATACCTGAAACTAAGCAATTTATAAGAAAAAAGAATTTACTTCTTAAAGTTATGGAGCTGTGAAGTCCAAGACTGAGGAGTGGCATCTGTTGAGGGCCTTCTTGTTGGTGGGGACTCTGCAGAGACCCTGGGGCAGTGCAGGGCATAATATGGTGAGAGGGCTGAGGGTGCTAGTTCAGGTCTCTCTTCCTTTTTTTAAAAAGTCACCGGTCCCACTCCTGGGAAAACCCATTAATCTATTAACCCATTAATACATGGATGGCTTAATCTATTTAGGAGGGCAAAGTCCTCATGACTCAACCACCTATTAAAGGTTCCACCTCTCAATACTGCCACACTGGTGATTAAGTTTCAACAAGAGTTTTGTTTGTTTGTTTGTTTTGGTGTTTTGTTTCTTAATAGAGACAGTCTTGCTCCCTGACCCAGGCTGGAGTGCAGTGGTGCAATCACAGCTCACTGCAGCCTTGAACTCCTGGGTTCAAGCCATCTTCTCATCTCAACCTACTGACTAGCTGGGACTATAGGTGCACACCACCACACATGGTTAATTTTTTATTTTATTTTTTGTGGAGATGAAGGCTCGCTATGTTGGCCAGGCTGGTCTCAAACTCCTGGTCTCAAGCAATCCTCCCACCTCAGCCTCCCAAATTGCCGGGATTCCAGGCATAAGCCACTGTGCCCATCTCCACTTGAATTTTGGAGAGGACAAATACTCCAGCCATAGCAATCAAAGGCTGGTGGAAAGGGAAGGGAGAATCCATGGTTATGGTTACAGAAACTCGTAAGTCGGGAACCCTTTTAAAACACAAGGAAAATGGAGTACAAAAAGGATAGTGTTTTTAGAGCATCTGGAAAAAAAAGCAAACTCAGTCAGGTTCAATGCCTACGGATGGTTACATTTTGTAAAAATATACTCAATGATCGATATACAGTGAAGTGATTATTAGGGCCAGACCAACAGAACACACTAATGGGACAACACACACACACACACACAGACACACACACACCTCAATGTTTGAAGGAGGTGTGACATTTTAGATGCCAAATGTAATGTCTCTGTAATGTAATGATATTTTCTGCTTCAAAGTTAGTCTACAATGTTTATTGGAGGCAAGATATGGCAGGCATCCTCTGGTGCCCTAGGTCTGCTGATGGCATTCTTACAAAGCTTCCCTACTGGATATCTAATCAGGAGACTATCTCCATGTCTAGACGGGGAGTTAAGACTGGCAAGGAATTCGCTGGGTTCATGCAGATAGCACAGGCTGGCATAGCTTACTGAAGGTTTTTGACCACAAAGCCAACGCACAACTCTGTTGTATAACAAGGGAAATGAACTCCTGCCTCGTGAATTGGGTTTTTAAAATTTCAATGGTTATATTAACCTAAGAACCTGCCACACATTATTTACCTAAAATACTGCTTGCTGAGATCATTCTTGGCAGGACCAATGGTTAATCATAAATCATTATTTCCTAGTCTTCACATTGCTGGTAATAATAACAGCTATTATTATTATTTGCACGTGTTATCTTACAATGCCCTGGGGGTATTTTCACCTCCGGATGCCCCTACCTTCCTCCTCATATGAGTCTTAAATTATCTTATGGCTTTGGCACCTTGTCAGTGGATGGTATGTCTGGAATAGATCAAAGTAAAACCAACACTTAACACGTGTAAGTAATGAGAAAGGCAGCAGAGAACGAACTTCTCTGTTGTAAAGAAATAAAAAGTATATACAATCATCACGATAATATTTACTGAATGCTTTTTGTGTGCTGGGCTGATTGCTAATTGCTTTGCAGACATTATCTTTCTTAAACCAGTGAGTCAGAGCTCATATAATTATCCAAATGGGAGCTGGACTCTAGACGCAGGGATCTGGCTATGAGTGTGAGTTCTTAACTGCTACTCTACCCAACAGAATATTTCAGGACAGAGTATGATCATTATATGTGGGTGGTGTTTTCTTTTTCCTTCTTCATTCAGGATCTTGGAGTCCTTTCAAAACATAAATAAATGTGTCTTTTTTTCTGTATAACAGAAACATTTTTGCTACAGTTTTTTTCTTTTTTAGTGTTTCCTTTTTAAAAAGTTTTATTTTTGTGCTAATTTCAATTTTTATTTGAGATTCAGGGGGTACACGTGCAGATTTTTTGCATGGGCGTATTGTGCAATGCTGAAGTTTGGGGTATGACTGATCACCTCACTGAGGTAGTGAGCACAGCACCCAATAGGTAGTTTTTCAACCCTTGCCCTCCATCTCCCTCCCTGCACTAGTAGTCCCCAGTGTCTGTTGTTCCCATCTTTATATCCATGAGTACCCAATGTTTAGCTTCTACCTATGAATGAGAACATGTGGTATTTCATTTTCTGTTTCTGCGTTAATTCACTTAGGATAATGGCTACATCCATGTTGCTGCAAAGAACATTATTTTCTTTTTTATGGCTGTATAGTATGACATGGTATATATGCACCATGGTGTATATGTGCATTTTCTTTAGCCAGTCTACTGTGGATGGGCACCTAGGTTGATTCCATGTCTTTGCTCTTGTGAATTTAGCATTTTTTTCTATTTAATCTTTCTCCTATCAGAAAAATATAACTAAAGTAAAATGATGATCCCTTCAAATAAGAAATACTCTAAAGCATATTAGGGCGAGAAATATATGAGCAACGCTTGCTATTTTATGCCAACTGAAAGCAGAAGTGGGGTTGTAGGAGCTTCCACTGCATAGCGTCTTCTCGATGTAGAATCAATGGCTTCCCTCCAGACATGTTTCACTGGTGCTTTCCACAACGTTGCCAAAAGGATATGCCTCAAAGTAAGATTTCCCCACAAGCCAATCTGTGCAAACCTGTTTCTCATGTTTTGCTGAATGCCTTGTCATTTTGAAGAAATAAAAATCTCAGAAGGGCAGCAATTTGGACACTCATGTATATCCCTGCTGTGCTTATTTGTGACAGGACGATGTAGGTTGATCTTGCAAGCACTTTTCTCTTTAGTCCTGGCTGGGATTTTTTCTTTCCAAAGCTCTGAGCAGAGAGAAGAGCCTGTCTTTTGGAGCTGCCTTCAAAAGGAATAATTGTTCAGGCTGACCGTGTTGTCTGCTTTCTGTCAATAGGACTTCAGGCAACGTGTCAATGGCTCTTTAAGAAAGTCCTTTTGTGGTGTGGGCAACATTTAACACCGATAGTGCTTTTTTTTTTTTTTTTTTTTTTTGAGATGGAGTTTTGCTCTCGTTGCCCAGGCTGGAGTGCAAATGGCGCGATCTCAGCTCACCGCAACCTTCACCTCCCTGATTCAAGTGATTCTCCTGCCTCAGCCTCCCGAATAGCTGGGAGCTGTTACAGGCATGTGCCACCATATCCAGCTAATTTTGCATTTTTAGTAGAGACAGGATTTCTCCATGTTGGTCAGGCTGGTCTTGAGCTCCCAACCTCAGGTGACCCGCCCACCTCGGCCTCCCAAAGTGCTGGGATTACAGGTGTCAGCCACTGTGCCTTTTAATGAAGTTGAGTGGGCATGTCAGGAGATGCCAGTGGGTGGGAGAAAGAATGCAAGATGTTGACACCACGGCGATCTGTCTTTTCCAGGGCAGTCTCTTTTACAAACTCGAGCCCAAGGAATTCCTGACCAAATCTTCACCATCTGATCTGTCTCTCTTCTCTCCTCGTCCACTTTCCCTGTCACTTTCTACCTCTCCATCATAGTTCCTCCTTTTACTAACATCACGGCTGCAGCATACCCTCTCACCATTTAAAAAGTGACATCAAACCAAAGGAGGGAGCTGGGCGTGGTGGCTCATGCCTGGAATCCCAGCACTTCGGGGGGCCGAGGTGGGCAGATTGCTTGACCTTAGGAGTTCCAGACCAGTTTGGGTAACATGGTGAAACCCCACAAAAAATACAAAAATTAGCTGGGTGTGGTGGCATGTGCCTGTAGTCCCAGCTACTCTGGAGGCTGAGGCAGGAGAATTGCTTCAGCCCAGGAGGCAGAGGTTGCAGTGAGCCGAGATCGCACCACTGCGCTCCAATCCGGGCAGTGGAGTGAGACCTTGTCTCAAAAAACAAAACAAAACAAAATACAAAATCCCAAAAACCAAAGGAGGGATGGAAAAATATTTTTTGTAATTCAATTTCCCTTTATTCTTGTATTCATACTCTCTTCACTGTTAGCACTTAATTGTTTTTAATCAATTAAAGTTCTTCATACCAGATATACTAGAGCAGTGGTCCCCAATCTTTTTGGCACCAGGGACTGATTTTGTGGAAGAAAACTTTTCCACTGACATCGGGGAGGGGGTGGTTTTGGGATGACTCAAATGCATTAGATTTATTGTGCACTTTATTTTTATAATAATTACATTGTAATATATAATGAAATAATTCTACAACTCACCATCATGTAGTATCAGTGGGAGCCCGGAGCTTGTTTTCCCACAACTAGACGGTCGTATCTGGAGGTGATGGGAGACAGTGACAGATCATCAGGCATTAGATTCTCATAAGGAGTGCACAACCTAGATCCCTCACATGCATAGTTCACAATAGGGTTCACGCAGCTATGAGAATCAAATGCCGCTGCTGATCTGACAGGAGGCAGAGCTCAGGCAGTAAGGAGCAATGGGAAATGGCTGTAAATACAGATGAAACTTCGCTCACCTGCTGCTCACCCCCTGCTGTGCAGCCCAGTTCCTAACAGGCCATGGGCCAGGACTGGTCCACTCGGCCACTCAAAGTGCTGGGATTACAGGCATGAGCCACCGTGCCCAGCCACCTCCTTTGGTATGATGTCACTTTTTAAATGGTAAGAGGGCATCCTGCAGCTGTGATGTTAGTAAAAGGAGGAACTATGATGGAGAGACCGCTACTGGTCCATGGCCTGGGGGTTTGAGGTCCCCCGCATTAGAGTAATAAAGTATCAGCTACCAAGACCTAGAGATCAGGGAAGTAGCCTGCAGTTTTCACGATGCTGCTATCTTGTAACATGAACTTGGACAACTCTAAGAGATTTTAGGTTTTATTCTTTTCTGGAAAACCCAGCTATGAGTGTACATTCATGCTTTGGAATCCTGACTGCGTGGTGGCATCCCCTGGAGAGTTGAAGAGTGCCAGGTTCTGCTTGGGGAGATTGTGACTTACATGCGGTGGGCTGGGGCATGGCCCCTCAGTGTGGTCCATGGGCTCATAGTATCAGCATCACCTGGGAGCTGTAGGAAATGCAGAATTTCGGGTCCCAGCCCCAGCCTGCCACACCAGAATCCTCATTTTAACAAGATCCATAGGTACACTGAAGTTTCTGAAGCGTTGGTTGTGGGTGATGTCTCATATCTTTCTAGTTTGCTTTTTCTTTATGAATAAAGCCATACATACCGAAATTAGAAAGTACCAATTTTATATTAGGACGCCCTTCCCAGGCAATCCGTCCATGAAACACATTCACCTCAGAAACCCTTCATATGCCGAAATATGACATACACACTTAATGTTTGAAAAAAGACTTATTTAGTGGCTACTTGCTCTCATAGGCCTTTAATTTAATGCTGGATAAATCTGGAGCCAAAAAGGAATCTTAAACCTCCTTTAAAGTAAATCCTCCGCCTGCTCATCATTTTTTGTTGTTGCTGTTAATTCTAAACCAAAGCTAAGCCCCCAAAGAACATCTACTCTAATTCCAGGGGCACCATGTGGTATCTTAGAAAGAAATTATATGTTAACAATTTGCAACCACAGATTCCCAAACGACCAGTAACTGGAAGAGTAGGCATAACTCAGAAAGAATAAAGAAAAATGGAGACGTCCTTCCAGCGAAGGCTTTATTTTTTTATTTTGGAAATTGGCTTCCTTATTTTAGCATTTTTCTTCCTAGAAAAAGCAGCAGAATAATGGCTGCTTGCCATGTGCTTCATTCAATCTTAACGCTTCTGATCATAATATTCGTGTTTAAGCACCACGATTTTCTTCTTTCAATCTACCTGCTTAATGACAGCTCAAATATTCATTTGCTCTAAATTGCTGCAGTTTTCAAGGTCTTTGCTAAAATTATGTAAGTAGATACAGTTCCTCTTCTTTAGTGGTTACTTTAAGAAGATAACAGTCTTAGGCACTGACATACTATGAATCATGTTTATCTTCTTTTCCATTCACCTCTCTTCCCTTTGGAATAACCATGCAGCATTTGCAAACTCAGTTAAAATGCTTTATGCTTTGCACTGATGGTATATTCTGTTAGAGTAAAATAATTGCAGATTTTTCTTCTGTAAGAAGGGTTCAAATAAAAACATCTCTAAATATGTCATTTTTTTCCCTTTGAGATATAGTTGGATTAAAGATCCTGAGGGTTTGTAGATCATGAAAATGTTACTTCTGACTTTAGAGTCAAAATGAAGAAGTTTGAATCTTTTGAACTAATGTCACTTTTATTTCCCAAATGTGAGTCATGTGATAGTTTGCAAATGTGAAGAATGTATTCTAAAAACACCCAGAAAGCATGAGGCTGAAAGTGATCAAAGGAGGATAAGATTAATACTTTAGCATCCCATATGTTGATGAATTTCTAAAAATACATTCTGTCTGCATTTCTACTTTCAAATAAAAGCTTCTGTTTCCTGTGGGCACAAGGGTTCATCTGTGAATCTTCTGACCCAGGGAAGGAGGAAGACGCAGCTCATGGCTAAAACTCAAGAACCTGACTTGACCTTATTAGCAGTTCCTAACAAGGTAAGAGAAAACAGGAAAATCGTCCCAGTAATATATACTGTTCAACTATTGTGACCCTACTTTATCCAATTTTATTATTCACATAAGTTGGGTCACACAATACTTTGAAGCAGTTCAAATCCTTAATGAATATCTACAGCTACACATATCTATATATACACACACACATACATACATGCACCTACATCTAGACAAGCATAAATGCATGCACATACATGATAGATGATAGATAGAGAAGTAATAGGTATGTAGATAATAGATAGATAAATGGATAATACATGATAGATCGATACACAGATTATATAACAGAATACATGATAGAAAAATAGAGGATAGATAGGTAGATAAAGAATAAATACATGAATGGATAAATAGATGATGAATGATATATAGATAGAAAGACAGATAATAGATGAATGGATGGATGGAAGATAGATGAAGAGGTAGAATAAATACATAATGGATAGCTTGGTAGATAGATGTGGTAGATACATAGACAATAGGTAGAAAATGGATAGATAGATGACAGGTAGATAATAGATAAATACACAATATAATAGATACCAAAAGCTAGATGGATAGACACACACATATGTATACATACATGTGCACACACACACACACACATAGATGGTAAAGAGCAGATATTTGGAGTCACAGCAATCCATGTATCTTTTACTTCTCAAAATGAAAATGCTCTGTATTAGGATTGTCTAGCAAACTAAAATACAGAATGTCCAATTAAAAGTGAGTTTCAGATTAATGATGGATTATTTTTAGTATAACTTATTAAATATGTAGGATATACTTACAATATATTTTTTATTGTTTATCATAAATCCTAAGTTAAAATGAAGTCTTATATTTAGTCCTGCAACTCTAACATGTACAGGGAATGGTGCATCTTCACCTCAGAAGGCAGGTGTGGGCTGGCACGGTGGCTCACACCTGTAATCCCAGTACTTTGGGAGGCCAAGGTGGGTGGATCACCTGAGGTCAGGAGTTCAAGACCAGCCTGGCGAGCATGGAAAAACTCCATCTCTATTAAAAATCCAAAAAAAAATTAGTTGGGTGTGGTGGCACACACCTGTAATCCCAGCTACTCAGGAGACTGAGGCAGGAGAATTTCTTGAATCTGGGTGGCAAAGGCTGCAGCGAGCCAAGATCGTGCCACTGCACCTGTGCTGATGACACAGCTAAATTCTGTTGAAGGAAGGAAGGAAAGAAGGAAGGAAGGAAGGAAGGGAAGAAAGGAAGGGAAGGAAGGAAGGAAGGAAGGAAGAAGGAAGGAAGGAAGGAAGGAAGTATGAAGGAAGGAAGGAAATGAGAAGGAGAAGGAGATAGAGAAAGAGAAAGAAAGAAAGAAAGAAAGAGAAAGAAAGAAAGAAAGAAAGAAAGAAAGAAAGAAAGAAAGAAAGAAAGAAAGAACGAAAGAAAGAAAGAGAGAAGAGACAAAGAAAGAAAGAAGGAGAGAAAAGAGAAGAGAAGAGACAGGAAGGACAATACAGCACAGCAAGTGTGTATAGGATGGCACATGCCTGGAAGGAGAGATGAGTAGTTGGAGACTTAGAACTGCAGGAACAGCCTTGGTGTGGAGGAATCAGCTGTCCCCAAAAAGGATAAGGTAGACATTCCAGGAACTTTTGCCCAACTGGTCACTCGGCCCAGAGCTGACCTTGCTACTGGAGCCATGTTCAGCAAGTCAGATTACTGTCTCTTCACTTGCTGGAGAAACCACCACCACAGAATGAATTAATGAGTGTTTCTTGGTTCCTAAGGACAAGTCCATCTTGAACAGTTTATCTCTGGGTGTCCTGTAGCCCTTTTTTTTCTGTCTACCTTTTCTTTCTGAGTAGGTCTTTCCTTTTGTCACCAGCCTTGCCTCAGCAATCTAGTGCTCTTCATGCGTTTGCTTATTTAGTGAAATAAAGTTAAAAAAAAAAAATTCTTATAAATGGCTTCCACTGTTGCAAACATGCTGTTACTGAGTTTTGTTGGGTTTACCATTGCTGTCTTCTTCCCTTTTCCCTTGTCTCACACATCTAAATGGATGATAGATAGACAGAATAGATACCCTAATAGCTAGATGGATGATAGATGATAGAGAGTAGATAAATAGGTGGATGATAAATAGGTAGATAATAAGCAGATAGGTAGATGAATTTGAGTGGAGAGTTGGAGGCATTAGCATATGAGGAGTTAACATGAAATTGGGTCACCCCTCCCATAATTTTGAGAATATCTGATATACACAGAACCCAGAAGTCAAACAAGGAGGCACTTTTGTCTCCCTCACTTCTTTGCATTAAGTATTTGGCACATAACATTGCATTTTATTTTAATGGATATCTATCTATCTATCTATCTATCTATCTATCTATCTATCTATCTATCTCACATCTATTATTTTTTGTCTACCTTTTATCATCCATTCATCTATCTATCTATCTATCTATCTATCTATCTATCTATCTATCTATCTATCTATCTATCTTTCTGGGTATTATTCATTCATCATCTCTCTATCCATTAACCTATGATCTATCTATCATCTATCTCTCTGACTACATGTCGTCTGTTTATTTATCATCCATCCATCTAGCTATTATAGCTATAATTGTTCTATCATTCATTTATTCATCTATTATCTACCACTTATCTATCATCTATCTGTTATCATTCATCTATCAAGCTGTTATTCCATCTACCTATCTATCCATCTTTAATCCATTCATTCATCCACTATCTTTCTATGTATCATCTATTAATCTATCCATCTATTTATCTATTATCTACTTATCTGCCTATTATGTATCTATTTACCAATCATCTATCTACTCTCTATCATCTATCCATCTAGCTATTGTGTATCCATTCTATCATGTATTTATTTATTTATTATCTATCTACCTATCATCTATGTATCTATCTCATCCATCTATCAAGATATCTGTTATATATATTTATTCCATCTATCCATCTATCTTCCATCATTTATTAATTTATCTATCTTTCTATCTATATATTATCCATCATCTATCTGTCCTTTCATCTATCTATTCTCTACTGATGTACATACCTATCATCTGTTTATCTATCATGCATTCATATAGCTATTAGGTATCTATTATATCATCTGTGTATCAATCTATCATCTATTATTCATTTATCTATTATGTATATACCTATTACTTGTCTATCATCTATCTGTGATATATGTGAATACATTTATGCCTGTCTAGATGTAGATGCATGTATGTGTGTGTGTGTGTGTGTATGTATAGCTTTGCATAGATGTAGATATTCATTAAGGATTTGAACTGCTTTATAGAAGTGTTTGAACAAACGTATGTGAATAATAAAATTGGATAAGGGGGGAGCGGAGCAAGATGGCTGAATAGGAACAGCTCTCGTCTCCAGCTCCCAGCATGAGCAACACAGAAGACAGGTGATTTCTGCATTATCAACTGAGGTACTGGGTTCATCTCACTGGGGAGTGCCGGACAGTTGGTGCTGGTCAGCTGTTGCAGCCTGACCAGCAGAGTTGAAGCAGGCATGCAGGCATCACCTCACCTGGGAAGCTAATAAGGGGAAGGGAACCCTTTCCTAGCCAGGAAATAGAGAGGCCACACCTGGAAAAATTGCACCACTAATCTCAACATCAAGTGCTTTTAAGCAAACAGGCACACCAGAGATTATATCCCACACCTGGCTGGGAGGGGTTCCATGCCCATGGAGCCTTCCTCATTGCTAGCACAGCAGTTCATGCATCTAACTGCAAGGCAATCCGGCAACGCGAGCAGCCAGGCTGGGGAGGGCTTCACCATTGCTGAGGCTTAAGCAGGTAAACAGCCCTGAGAAGATCTAACTGAGGAGCTCTCACAGCAGCTCAAGGAGGCTCAGTCTCTGCAGACTCCACCTCTGGTGACACAGGCACAGCCACACAACAACAACAAACAAAAAAGCAGCAGAAACCTTCTGCAGATGCAAGCAACTCTGTCTGACAGCTTTGAAGAGAGTGGGTGGATCTCCAACATGGAGGAGAGGGTCCGAGAAGGACAGACTGCCTGCCTGGCTGGGTCCCTGACCCCTGAGTAGCCTAACCAGAGACATCCGCCACTAGCAACTGACACCCCACACCTCACAGGGTGGAGCACACCCCGAGAGGAAACTTCCTAAGCAAGAATCAGACACACTCACTGTTCAGCAGTATTCTATCTTCTGCAGCCTCGCTGCTGACACTCCAGGGAACTGGGTCTGGAGGGATCTCAAGCACCCCAACAGACTCATTAGCTGAGGGCTGGGTCCTGACTGTTAGAAGGAAACTAATCAAAACAGGAAGGACACTCCATACCCAAATCCCCATCAGTACGCTACTCATCATCAAAGACTAGAGGTAGATAAAACCATGATGGGGAAAAGCAGGCAGAAAGCTGAAATTCAAAAAAATCAGAGCGATCTCCCTCCAAAGGAATGCAGCTCATCGCCAGCAACGGATCAAAGCTGGACGGAGAATGATGATGAGAAGAGAGAAGAAGGGCTTCAGTCCATCAAACTTCCTTGTGAGCTAAAGGAGGATTATGTAAAGAAAGAGAAACTAAAGAGCTTGAAAAAGAGTGAAGAATTGATAACCAGGAATAATGAATGCAGAGAACGCCCATAAATGAATGGACAGAGATGAAACCATGACTAAAAATAAGGACAAATGCACAAGCTTCAGCAACCTAATTTCATCAACTGGAAGAAAGAGCATCAGCTTAATTGAGGATCAAATGAATGAATGAAGCGAGAAGAGAAATCTAAAGAAGCAGCTGTTGAATGTCAAAGCCTGCAGGAAGTGGGATTATGTAAAAAAGACCAAATCTACGCCTCAATAAAAGCCAGAAAGTGAGGGGAAAATGGAACCAAGCTGGAAACACCTTCAGGATATCATCCAGGAGAACTTCCCAACCTATTAGGGCAGGCCGCCATTCAAATTCAGAGAGACGAGACAGGAGGACAGATTGAAATAGCAATCTTGGCGCGTTTCAGAGAAAGGTCAGGTTACCCACAGCGGCTTCCATCAGTCAGACTAACAGCAGATCTCTTGCAGAAACTCTACAAGCTGTGAAGAGAGTAGGGTCAATATTCAACATTCTTAAAGAAAAGAATTTTAAACCCAGAATTTCATATCCAGCCAAACTCAGTTTCATAAGTGAAGGAGAAATAAAAATCCTTTACAGATAAGCAATGCTTAGGAGATTTTGTCACTCACCAGGCCTGCCTCCTACAAGAGACCCTGAAGGAAGCACTCAACATGGAAAGGAAAACCAGCACCAGCCATTGCAAAACATGCCAAAATGTAAAGACCATCGAGGCTAGGAAATAGAAACTGCATCAACTAATGAGCAGCCAACTAAAGCTAATAATTACAATGGCAGGATCAAGTTCACACATAACAATATTAACCTTAAATGTAAATGGGACTAAAATGTCTAAATAAAAGACACAGACTGCAACTGGATAAAGAGTCAAGACTCATCAGTCTTCTATTCAGGAGACCTATCTCTACATGGCAGAGATATTACAAGCATAAGCTCAAAATAAAGGGATGGAGGAAGATCTACCAAGAAATGGAGAACAAAAAGCAGGAGTTGCAATACTAACTTCTGATAAAACAGACTTTAAAACCATCAAAGATCAAAAGAGACAAAGCACACAAGCATACGGTCAAGCGGATCAATTCAAATATGTGAAGAAGAGCCACTATCCCAAATATATATGCATCCACATAGGAGCACCTAGATTCATAAAGCAAGTCCTTAGACACTTACAAAGAGAGACTTAGACTCCATACAGTAATAATGGGAGACTTCAACACCCCACTGTCAACATTAGACAGATCAACTAGACAGAAAGTTAACAAGATATCCAGGAATTGAACTCATCTCTGCAAGCGCCAGACCTAACAGACATCTATATGAACTCCTCCACCCCAAATCAACAGTATCATACATTCTCTCAGCCCCCATACATCACACTTATTCCAAATTGACCACATAACTGGAAGAAGCACTCCTCAGCAAATGTACAAGAACTGAATATAAATAAACAGTCTCTCAGACCATAGAGCACCAAACTAGAATCAGGACTATGAAATCCTTAATCAAAATCGTTTCTAATCCATGGAAACTGAATGTCTCCTGTTCTGAATGATTGATGGGCACACAAATGCAAAATGAAGGCAGAAAATAAAGATGTGTTCTTGGAAACCAATGAGAACAAAGATACAACATACCAGAACTGGGACACATTTAAAGCTATGTGTAGAGGGAAATTTATAGCACTCAAATGCCTCGCCATGAAGAGAAAGCTGGAAAGATCTATAATTGACACTTTAACATCACAATTAAAAGCAACCAGAGAAGCAAGAGCAAACACATTCAAAAGCTAGCAGAAGGCAAGAAATAACTAAGATCAGAGCAGAACTTCGAGGGAGATAGAGACATTGTAAAAAACCTTCCAAAAAATCAATGAATCCAGGAGCTGGTTTCTTGAAAAGATTAACAAAATTGATAGACCAAACTAGCAGCACACAAAGAAGAAAGAGAGAAGAATCAAATAGATGCAATAAAAAACGATAAAGGGATATCACCACCGACCACACAGAAATACAAACTACCATCAGAGAATACTGTAAACACCCTACTAAAATAAACCAGGAAAATCTTAGAAGAAATGATACTCTATGGATACTCACACTCTCAAGATTCAAAATCCAGAAGAAGCTGGAATCCCTGAATAATGTAGGTATTCTTGGAAACGGTTTCAACAATTAATAGCCTACCAACCAAAAATAAGTCCAGGACCAGATGATCTGCTGTTTCTAATTCTACCAGAGGTACAAGGAGGAGCTGGGTACCATTCTCCCTTCTTCTGAAACTCTTCCAATCAATAGAAAAGAGGCAATCCTCCCTAACTCATTTTATGAGGCCAACATCATCCCGATACCAAAGCCTGGGTAGAGACATTACAATCTAAAAAAAGAGAATTTTAGACCAATATCCCCGGCGAACATCAATGCAAAATCCTCAATAAAATATCAAGTAAACCTGATCCAGCATAATAATTAAAAGCTTATCCACCATGATCAAGTGGGCTTCATCCCTGATGCGGCTGGTCTGTAATATATTACAAATCAATAAATGTAATCCAGCATCTAAACAGAACCAAAGACAAAAACCACATGATTATCTCATTAGATGCAGAAAAGGAAATTGACAAAATTCAACAGCCCATGCCAAAATCCCCAAATAAATTTGCATTGATGGAACGCACTTCAAAATAATAAGAGCTATTTTGAGACCAAACCCACAGCCAATATCATACTGAATGGGCAAAAACTGGAAAAATTCCCTTTGAAAACTGGCATTAAGACAGGGATGCCCTCTCACTAATTCTATTCAACATAGTGTTGAAAGCCTCTATTAGCAATCAGGCAAGAGAAAGAAATCAAGGGTATTCCAGTTAGAAAAGAAGAAGTCAAATTGTCCCTGTTTCAGTAGATGATATGATTGTATGTTTAGGAAAACTCCCATTGTCTCAGCCCAAAAATCTTAAGCTGATAAGCAACTTCAGCAAAGTCTCAGGATACAAAATTAATGTGCAAAAATCACAAGCATTCTTATACACCAGTAACAAACAGAGAGCCAAAATGATGAATGAACTTCCATTCACAATTGCTTCCAAAGAGAATAAAATACCTAGGAATCCAACTTTATGAGGGATGGAAGACCTCTCTTCAAGGAGAACTACAAAGCCCTGCTCAGTGAAATAAAAGAGGACACAAAACAAATGGAAGAACATACCATGCCTATGGATAGAAGAATCAATATTGTGAAAATGGCCATACTGCCCAAGGTAATTTATAGATTCAATGCCATCCCATCAAGCTACCAATGATTTCACAGAACCGGAAAACCGTTTGAAAAGTTCATATGGAACCAAAAAAGACCGTGATTCCAAGACATATTATCAACCTAAGTCAAAAGAACAAAGCTGGAGGCATCACGCTACCTGACTTCAAACTATACTACAAGGCTACAGTAACTAAATACAGCATGGTACTGGTAACAAACAGATATAGACTACAACGGAACAGAATGAGTCCCCTAGAAATAACACTACACATCTACAGCCATCTGATCTTTTGATAAACCTCAGAAAATAAGAAAATGGGGAAAGGATTCCTATTTAATAAATTTGGCGCTGGAAAACCACAGCTCACAAGCAGAAAGCCGAAACCGATCCTTCCTCACCCATACAAAATTAATTCAAGATGGATTAGAGACTTAAATTAGACCTAATACCATAAACCCCAGGAAGAAAACCTAGGTAATAATTATCCAGACATAGGCATGGGCAAGGACTTCATGTTCAAAAAACAGATTCAAAAGCTAAATCGCAACAAAGTCAAATTGACAAATGGGATCTAATTAAACTAAAGAGCTTCTGCACAGCAAAAACTACTATCAGAGAGAACGGCAACTCCACATGAATGGGAGCAGTGCACTCTGGCAATCTTCATCAGACAAAGGGCTAATATCCAGAACCTAAAAGAACTCAAAACAAATTTACAAGAAAAACAAACAACCCTCACAAAAAGTAAGTGTTGATATGAATAGACATTTCAAAAGAAGACATTCATACAGCCAACAGACATGAAAAAATGCCTATCATCACTGGCTATCAGAGAAATGTAATCAAAACCACAATGAGATACCATCTCACACCCAATTAGAATGGCAATCATTAAAAAAGTCAGGAAACAACAGGTGCTGAGAGAGGATGTGGAGAAATAGGAACACTTTTACACTGTTGGGATTGTAAACTAGTTCAAATCCATTATGGAAAAACAGTATGGCGATTCCTCAAGGATCTAGAACTAGGGATGTGACTGTGATGACCAGCAGCCATCCCATTACTGGGTATATACCTGAAGGATTATAAATCATGCTGCTATAAATGACATACGTACACGATGTTTATTAAGTGCACTATTCATAATAGCAAAGACTTGAATCAACCTAAAAGGTCTATCAGTATTAACCTAATCTTCAAATCCATCCTAGGGACATGGATGTGGAAACCATCATTCCCAGCAACCATCGCAGAACAGAAAACTAAACACCGCATGTTCTCACTCATAGGTGGGAACTGAACAATGCAGATCACTTGGACTCAGGAAGGGGAACATCACACAATCGGCCTATCATGGGAGGAGGAGTGCAGGACTGCATTGGGAGTTATACCTGATGTAAATGACGAAGCTGATGCTGACAGTTGGATGGGTGCAGCACACCAACATGGCACAAGTATATATGTAATAAACCTGCATCGCTATGCACATGTGCACTCTAGAACTTAAAGTACAATTAAAAAAAAAAAAACTCTAATAAGTATATATATACACACACACATTACTTGTTAGTGTACATATATGTATATACTCTTGTTAGTATATATACATACTTGTAGAGAGATATAACAGTATATATATGCCATTTCATAGTGTATGTATATATACTAGTATATATATACCTCTATGTAGGTATATATATAATATAAAGTATATATACCTCTATATATACTATAGTATATATATTTGAAAGGGTGATATATATATATACTCTTAGTGTGTATATATATACACTTGTTAATAAGTGTATATGTATACTTTTATTAGAGGTATATATTCATATATATATTG
The DNA here is from genome assembly GCF_008728515.1 of Papio anubis. Classification (NCBI taxonomy): domain Eukaryota; kingdom Metazoa; phylum Chordata; class Mammalia; order Primates; family Cercopithecidae; genus Papio; species Papio anubis. The sequence continues at coordinate 142,503,320 of NC_044996.1, forward strand.
GCAGTAAGTTCATATATATATGTGGTGGGTTTATACATATATGCAGTGTGTGTGTGTGTGTGTATGCAGTGTTGGCCTGGAAGAATCCTTTCATAGTAAATCTAGCTTCTAGCCTCCAGGGCAATTGTTTCATCCGGGACTGTTTGGTCTCTGTGTTGTCAAATATCTTTTAAGGGAACCCTGAAATGCACATTTTGTATGAACTGTCTAGACGATTTCTCTGACTTTTAAATGTTGGTAATATCTGGTTTCTTTTAAGAAACACTGTGAATAAAACAAAATTTGTCTGTTGTTCTACACAAAGGAAAAAAACATTACTCTGTGGAGTTAAAATATGGGTATAGTAAAGTATGTTTGGGCTATATAACATAGATAGGCTAACCTCCACCACTGTCACGAGTTTTCAGACTTTCTAAGACCCACCTCACACGTAAGCTTAGAACACTGGAGACAGTAGTGGCATGTTCAAGTGGAAAAATGAAACAAGATGCTATGCAAGGAAAAGGTCGAATCCGTGGCTACATTCTTGGGATTCTTTTTGATATTTTCCGTTTGGAGTAGGTGCCATCTCTTGTTGCACTGATAGAACTTTGGCATATGTTTAAGGTCTCATCACTATTTTTGAAAATATTGAAGCTAAGAAGCTGCTACCCCTGTAGTGCGCAGTGACTGGAATGTAAAAATTACCACTGGGAAATCTCAGTTTGTCTCAGACAGTGGCCCATGTTATTACATGCTTGATTTTTGGTTGTTGGTCTTTTTCTCCTTTGCTTTGATCCAATTAAGAAAATTATGTATTTCTGAACATGAAGAGTAAGACTTTTATTGATGTCTGAGATTTCCAAATTCACTTTTTCTTGATTACTCCCGTGTTTCCTTTCCTCAGCCCTGGACTCTGATTCCTTGTCCTTCTAAGACTGTCATATCCTCTTTTGGCCTAGTCCAATTTGGAAAGCAATTAGGATTATATTTTCTTACTTTCCTCTTGGGTTTTTGAGACGGAGTCTCCCTCTGTCCCCCGGCTGGAGGGCTGGAGTACAGTGGTGCCATCTCAGCTCACTGAAAGCTTTGCCTCCCGGGTTCATGCCATTCTCCTGCCTCAGCCTCTGGAGTAGCTGGGACTACAGGCGCCCGCCTCCACGCCGGGCTAAATTTTGTATTTTTAGTAGAGACGAGGTTTCACTGTGTTAGCCAGGATGGTCTCGATCTCCTGACCTCATGATATGCCCGCCTCAGCCTCTCAAAGTTCTGGGATTATCCTCTTCATTTTTGTATCTATATGATACCATGATACTAGCAAAATATTTTCATTTTCTCTGAAAATTTTTCATTTTTATTTTTGTTAGAAATCTAAGAGTGGTGTTGAATAATAATTTTAGGATTGGAAATAACACAACCAAGTGGGAATGAAACTGTTAGATAAAAATTTAAATGGAAATTTAAGTAGGAGTTCTTACAAGGAAAAAGGACTGGGTAGATTTGGTGCCTAGAATGAAATAGAACCTAGTTGAAAAGGCATGTCAGGGTTGGAACGCAAATCTCCAGGGGGTTTCTAATTATTATAAGCACAGTTCCATAATAATTATTATACACAATTTGGGTAAAATAACATGTGAGGAGGAGGCAAGGTGAACAATAAAATTTTCCTTTAAGTTTCTCTGTTTAGTTGTTTTGGTTTCAAAAGACTCAGGGGAATTCTTAGACATAGACAAACTATCTTTGTGGAAAACTGGGAAGGCAGAAATCAGTCTCCAACAGATTGCTTAGCAAGATGATTTTTCTCTGACTGAAGAAAGAGGAGAGAAGAGAAGGTGGTACAGAAGGGGAAGGAAAGGAAGGAAAGGAGGGGAGGGAAGGGGAGGGACTGAGAGGGAAGGGAGGAAGACTGAGGCGTATCTGGGAATTCTGCAAGCAACTGTTTTTGTTTCCTGCTGACCAGTTATAGTGGCATAGGAATGGCAAGACCCGAGAGAGAGAATTGTGTAATATGTCAGGTCAGATGGGATTCTCAAGTCCAGTATTTGGCATAAAGTAGCAATATAGTCATTTGCAAGTTTTGTGTACTACATAGAAACAGCAATAGAATCAGTGAAACTGAGGGAGTGTGGAAAAATTGATAGATATTTTGGCAGCAGCAGCCTATATGAAAGGCAAAACAAGCACCAGATGCCTCCCACCACTGAACTCTGGCTCAAGCATTTGCAAGGAATTAAACATGGGGACTGTAGCAACACCATGTAAACTAACCATGGAGATCAATGATGTTAAATGTATTGTCATGGTGGTTCATGAGGACTGAAGGCAGGTATTCAAAACAAAAAAAAAAAGTAAATAAAATTATTTTAATAAAAATTTAAAAAAAAAATTGGATAAGGTAGGGTCACAATATTTGAGCAGTGTTGAATTCTGTGGGTAACTTTGTGAAGGGGAGAACAATATTTCTGTTCTGTATATGTGAAAATGAATTTTGCCTCAAGAAGGTTGGAACCTAGTAGGGTAGAGATAGACATGCTAATTCATATATATACATGTATATACGCATATACATGTATATGCATATATACACACAAACACATACATACATACACATACACCCCATGATCCAAAACCCTCCACCTATTGTGACCCTACCATATTATGAATTTTATTTCCATAGAAGCTGCAAATCCTCTTTGTTGAGTGCAGGCCACAGGCTCCAATATTTCCCAGTCATGTCATGGCTAGTCTCACAGCTAAGATCTTACTTTGGATTTTACATTTCACTGTGCAAGTCATTGTATTATTTAAATCTTAATTGTTTTGACTTATCAGATGTTCACTGCAATTCTCAAGGTGCATAGGCTGCATCACCTTGTTTTGGAACAAACAGGGGTCTGCTTACTGCCGGTGCAGTAAGACCAGATGTCCGCACTGAGGTTTGCAGTGGGAGAAAGGTTTATTTGCAGGGCACCAAAGAAGGAGAATTGGGCAGCTCATGGTTACACTCTGGCCTTCATGATGACTTCAAGATATGAATTCTTTAATTCAAGGAGGCAGAGGTTACAGGCAAAATCATAAGTCAATGCACGGAGGTTATACATCGGTTTGACCTAAAACGGTGAGAAATCTCAAAGCAGAGGCCTATAGGTCTAGGTGGATTTAAACCCTCTCTGATTTGTAATTGGCGAAGCAGGCAAAGCTTTGTCTTAAAATTTGGAAGCAGCAGGAAAGAAGGTTCATTCTAACCCAGGGATGTGATGCCCAGGCCCCTCAGGAAGAAATTGAGAGCAAGGAATGGTACTCAGAGTGTCACCCCCAGACCTCCTTATCTTAAGTCTAGAGACAGGGTGGTAGATCTATTGGGTGGGGGTCTGAGTTTCTGGAAACACAACTCAGGGACACATGCTAAGATGTTATATTTAGTTCTTGTAGGGGAGCCAAGCATCTCGTGACTTCTTCGTTGGCAATTGTTTTAAGCTACTACTACCTTCTTGCTTATTAGGCTGCCCATTGACTTCTCAGAGGCAGCTAGGTGCCTGGAATTTCTGTCCAAGGAACTCAAGATTTTCCTTTATTTCCATGTCTGAGGAATCCCACAGGCTCCAAAGAGAGGGGTCCTTGCTTCGTCTCAGGCACTTCTCTCCTACGTCTTGCTTGCTTGGTTCCAAAAGTCTGCAGAGAAGGAAGGTGGCAGGAGGGGAAGGTGCCACTTGCACACCTGAGACAGGCCAGCTATAAGACACCTGGGAAACATAGCAGAAGCTGCAGGCAACTGGCCATGGTGGCACTGACTGCAGTAAGAGATGCCGTTGGCAGGACTGAGTGTGGAGCACAAGTGTCCTACATAGAGGCATATATACAAGCAAAGAAATTGCAAGTTTGCAATACAAAACATTTTAAAATTTAGAGCAAGGGTTAAATAGATGTGACAACTTGGTGAGCTCATGGAATCCAAGTATTTGATCAAGCACTAGTCTAGGCATTTTCATGCAGGTATTTTCTAGATGAGATTAATGTCAAAATTAGTAGACTTTGAGTAAAGCAGATTGCCCGCCATGAGGTACATGGGCCTTTTCCAACCAGCTGAAGACTGAAAGAGAAGAAAAAACTGTGGGCCCTGGAGGAGGAAGGAATTCTGCCTCCATACAGAAGACTTTGGGCTTGAGTTGCAGCATCAGTTTTTCCCTGGGTCTCCAGCCTGCTGCTGGTCTACCCTGCAAACATCAGACTTGCTAAGTCTCTTCAGTCACATAAGCCAGTTTCTTCAAAACTCGGTGTATGTGTGTGTGTAAATAAATATATATGTAAGTGTGTATATAAAATATGTATGTGTGGGCTGGGCATGGTGGCTCACTCCTGTAATCCCAGCACTTTGGGAGGCTGAGGTGGGCAGATCACAAGGTCAGGAGAGCAAGACCATCCTGGTTAACACAGTGAAACCCCATCTCTACTGAAAATACAAAAATATTAACCAGGTGTGGTAGCGGGTGCCTGTAGTCCCAGCTGCTGGTGAGGCTGAGGCAGGAGAATGGCATGAACCTGGAATGGGGAGCTTGCAGTGAGCCAAGATCATGCCACTGCACTCCAGCCTGGGCAATAGAGCAAGACTCCATCTCAAAAAAAGAAAAAAAATATATATATATATAAAAAAAAATATGTGTGTGTACATTTGTGTGTGTATATATAAAGTATATGTGTGTATATATTATATATAGTATATATGTGTATGTATATGTAAATGTATGTAAGTGTAGTATGTAAATACAAATATATGTATATATACATATGTATATGCATGTGTAAATATATGTATATACACACATATGTGTGTATATAGGTGGAAAAAATCCACCTAAAACTTTTGACTCCTCTACAACTTAACTACTAACAGCCTACTGTTCACCAGAAGCTTTACTGGTAACATGAACAGTAAATTTACATAATTTTTTTATGTTATATGTATTCAATACTGTATTTTTTTTCCCGAGATGGAGTCTTACCCTGTAACCTAGGCTGGAGTGCAGTGGTGTGATCTTAGCTCAGTGCAAACTCTGCCTCCCAGGTTCAAATGATTCTTCTGCCTTAGCCTCCTAAGTAACTGGGATTAAAGTTACGTGCAACCATGACCAGTTAATTTTGTATTTTTAGTGGAGATGGGTTTTGCCATGTTAGCCAGTGTAGTCTTGAACTCCTGACATCAAGTGATCCACCTGCCTTGTCCCCCCAAAGTGCTGGGATTACCGGCACGGGCCCCCATGCCCAGTCTCAATACTGTATTCTTATAATACAGTAAGCTAGAGAAAAAAAAAGTCATGTAAGAAAATCATTAGGAAGAGAAAATAGATACACTATTTATTGATGACATTAGCAAATATATTCTTTTTTTAAACTTTCATTTTCAATGGATCAACCTAAACGTCTCCATTCTTGCTGTCTTCACACTGAAGAGGAGGAGGACAAAGAAGAGGGGTTGGTTTTGCTGTCTCAGGGATGGCAGAGGTGGAAGAAAATTCATGTATAAGTTCAACCCTGTGTTGTTCAAGGGTCAACTACATGCACACAAAAACCCATTACATTAGTTCTATTTTATCTTGACTAATATATCAGGCAACAAGTGTGATGCATATGAATAGTATAAATTCAATTTTCCACTCACTGAGTATCCTTGCATATGGTGAAATTATACATGGCACAATTGTTGACCATGCCTACAATGTTGACCTATTCACATAGGACGTGAATATTTATGTCTATTATAAAACTTACGAGCAGGGAGTGCAAACTGTAAAAGGAAACAATTTTCAGAGCTCTGAGAAACTGTGCTGTGCATGTGTATGGAAAACCTCAAACTGTCAAAGTCAGTAGAAACCTGCGTAATTAACCAAATGGTCTGAGCCACCAAAACTGTTCCAAATTGGAGGGCAGTTTCTGATTGTATTGATCCTTTTGTTGCTTGTCAACTTACAGGTCTGTCTGTCTATCTATCTATCTATCTATCTATCTATCTATCTATCTATCTATCTATCTATCTATCTTTCTATTTCTTTCTTTCTCTCTCTCTTTTCTTATCTTTTCTTATCTTTTCTTTCTCGACAGGGTCTTGCTCTGTCTCCTAGGCTGGAGTGTAGTGGTGCAATCATAGCTCACTGCTCCCTTGACCTCCTGTGATCAAGTGAATCTCCCACCTCAGCCTCCCAGGTAGCTGGGAATACAGGTGTGCACCACCATGCCAGGCTAATCTATAGACAAGGTCTTGCCATGTTGCCCAGACTGGTCTTTAAACTCCTGGGCTCAAGCAGTTATCCCACCCATCTTCCCAAAATGCTAGAACTACAGACATGAGCAATCATATCTGGCCTTGGCCTTGTCTCGAAAGAAGGAGAGGCCCCAGGTGAATAACATAAGATACACAAAACACAACTAAATGAGTGATAGAATACCAGGGTGATATGATAGAAAGAGCTGACAATGAAACCACAAGGATGAACACTGATGGTGATGTGTCTGTACTTTCTGGCTGTCTAAATAAAGAGCACATGTCCTTGGATGGTTTTCATTAAATGGAAGAAAGTGTAGTGCTATTTAAGAAGCAAATCCTTTTTTGATACTGTACTCCCATTTTCTTGGGACTTTCTATATATAGAGGAGAGATACATAAAGTGGACACGATCTTCCCAGATATTTCAGGAGCTGACTCAGTAATCAATTTCACAGGGATGTTTATAAATGTATTCTTTAATAGTAGTTGCTGGCAGTTCTTGAAACACAAATACCAAGGCATGGCAGTAATAATCAAACAGCCTGGGTGAGAGAGCAGGACTCTGTCTCAAAGAAAAATAGCTAGTCTGATTGGTATAAGAAGATATCTCATTACGGCCAGTAGTGACAGATCCAGCTTTAATTGCACTCCAGCCTATGCATAGAATGAGAGACTCTGTCTCAAAAAAAAAAAAAAAAAAAAAAAAAAAAAAAAAAAAAAAAAAGAAGAAGAAGAAGAAATCTCATTATGGTTTCAATTTGCTTTTCTCTGATGATTAGTCATGTTGAGCAACTTTTCACATGCTTGTTGGCCATTGATATGTCTTCTTTTGAAGACTGTGTGTTCATGTTCTTTGCCCACATTTTAATAGGGTTACACGGATTTTTTTGGTTGTAGTTATGAGTCGCTAACAAGGATAATATATATTTAACCTTTCTAAAGTGTGTTTTATCATTGAATCTGTTTTGAATGAACCATCCTGTGAGGTTAAGATTCTGTGGACTATCTAGTTATGAAGCGAAATTCTGTCCCAGAATGTGGAAGAAGTTTTTTCATCCTGGAAATATATAAATAGGCAGTATTGACAAACCTGCAGCATTATTGCTAACAACAATGATAAGTATTGTTAGTATTATCATTATTTTATGTTACAGGATATCTATTCATGAGGTACTGGTTGTCTACCAAGTCAAACCTTCTCAGTCTTTGTTCTTACCCCAGTCAGTTTTCACCAGAATTCCCGAGAATCCAGGCTGGCTGAACTCACTCAGTGCTTGGAAGAATTCCTTCAGCTTTCCAGCACTCAGGATCACAAGAGAGAAGGAGCCATCCTTCACCCATAGAGGACAGAAGGAGATGGAGAAATAGCGTCCTCTCTCGTCTCCCCAGTGCAGCCTTACAGTTATCCTAAAATCCTCACAAGGTCTTCCAGGGTCGAACCTAAGTTGCCACTTTGGCGGCCAACCGAGCCATAAATCCTCAAATGGACTTTTTCTCTTTTCCTGTTTCACATCCTTCCCTCCACTTGCTGAGCTCTTGCTCCAGAGAGGGAATGGGCTCCATTTCCAAATAAATAATTGCACAGAAATCTCAGTCTTCTCTTCTGCCCTGAGTGCTTCTGTGAGGATAGGTTACCTACAAAATGAATTATTAGACACACTAAAAACAAACAAAAAAGAATGCACAGTGTTATTGGAAATCAATTCATTGTATTTTTGTAACATCAACAAAATAACATCATCTTTATTCTTACAATAATAATTCATAGGACCTTTCTGGCTATCTGGTTCTTAACTAGTCCCAGATGAAAGTTGTGGAAAGCAAAATAACAACTAGATGTATTCTGGTTAAGTATTTGAATTGTGAGAAGAAAGAAAAATACCTTAAAAATACCTCTCAGAAAAGCGCGCACACACACACATGCACATACGCACACATGCACATACATGCGCACACACACATACATACACACATACACATGCACAAACACGCACATACACACACGCACATACACACACGTGCACACACAGACATACACACACAGTATCAAACAGATGAGGGGCTAATACCTGAGTATACAAAGTATGCCTATTTTTTTTAATAATCTTTCTCCTTTTTTTATTTTTGAGACAGAGCCTCACTGTGTCACCTAGGCTGGAGTTCAGTGGTGCTATCTTGGCCCACTGCAACCTCCTGCTCCTGGGTTCAAGCTATTCTTGTGCCTCAGCATCCTGAGTAGCTGGGATTACAGGTGTGCACCATCAAGCCTGACTAATTTTTTGTATTTTTAGCAGAGATGCAATTTTGCGATGTTGGCCAGGCTGGTCTCGAACTCCTAGGCTCAAGAAATCCTGATATCTCAGTCTCCCAAAGTGCTAGGATTACAGGCGTGACCCACTGCTCCTGGCCAGTATGCCTATTAAGATGAAACTAAAACCCAAGAGGAAAGGCAAAATGGGTAGCAATAATAATTCTTACAAGGAGAAACTCGAATAGTTTAAATGTGTATAGCAGACAGGGTGATCTCTGCCATCCCAAAGATGTCATAGCCTATTTCCCAGAGCCTATACATGTGTTAGGCACCATGACAATAGGAAATTCAGGTTGTAGATGGAATTATGTTTTCTCTCATCAGTTGATCTTGAAATAAGGAGAGTATCCTGAGTAGCATAGGTGGCCCCTTGTGACCACTAAGGTCCTTAAAAGGTTGTGGAGAGGGAGAACTAGAGAGATGGCAACTTGAGAAAGACTAGACCCGGTGGCTGTGGCTGGCTTTGCAGATGGAGAAAGGGACCGTGAGTCAAGGAACATTGGTAGCTCCCATTAAACCAAAAGTAACTGAGACAGATTTCAATCAGTTTAGAAAGTTTATTTTACCAAAGTTAAGGGTGTGCCCATGACACAGCCTCAGGAGGTCCTGAGGACATCCGCCCAAGCTGGCTGGAGTACAGCTTGGTTTGATGTATTTTAGGGGACATGACACATCAATCACTACATGTAGGATGTACATTGGTTCGGTCCAGAAAGGCAGGACAACTCAAAGTGTCAGGCAGAGGGACTTCCAATTGGTTGAAAGAGTTATTATCAGCAGAAAAGAATGTCTGCGTTATGACAAGTGGTTGTACAGACCAAGGTTTTATAATGAAGATGAAGCCTCCAGGTAGCAGGCTCCAAAGAGAATAGATTGTAAAGATTTCTTATCAGAGTTAGAGAGTCTGTTCTATCAGTGATTTTAAAAGGGAGGAGGGCATTATGAGGCATGTCCAGCTTTCACTTCCCATCATGGCCTGAACTAGTTTTTCAGGTTAACTTTGGAGTGCCTTTGGCTGAGAGAAGGGGTCCATTCAGATAATGGGGGGGTCAGGAGGGCATGTTCGAATTTTATTTTTAGTTGACACTCCTAAAAGCTAGAAATGGCAAGAAAACAGATCTTCCCTGTGTAGAGCCACCAGAAGGAAGAGGTCCTGCCAATATGTCAGTTTAATCCCAGTGAGACTCATTTTGGACTCTGACTTTCAGAACTAGAAGATACTCAATGTGTGTTTTTCAAGCCACTGAACTTGTGGGAATGCATTACAGCATCCCTAGAAAACTCATTCAATGAGTACGAGGAGATGCCAAAATGAAAAGGTAATGAGAAATAAAAATGAAGATAAGATACCAATTTATACAATTAGAGGAGAGGGAGGAGGAATAAGAAAAGCAACAGAAGGAGGGAAAACACATTCTGTTGTATTTTTTTCAGGCAGTGTTATTATTGAGTCAGCATTTTTCCTATTCTACTGGAGTACATGTTAATAAAGCAACTTGTTATTGAAACATGGTACAGACAAGGCCAGTTTCAGTCTTGCAAATGGATGAGAGAAAGCCTGGAATATTCCTGTTTGGTTTATCAACCTACTGTCCTCAAATTGAGCACAGAATTATTTGACTAAAAAGGTTCTCATTTTATCACCCTCAGACCCATGTGACAGCGCCACAGGAGACTCACACACTCATCGTCCTGCTGTTCAAACTTCCCTACAAGACAAATGCTCCCAGGCCCTTTGCACCTTCTTGTCCCTCTGCTTGGAAGCTTCTTTCTCCAAATACTGAATGATTTATTCCAATACCACCTTCTCAGAGTGGCTTTTCGTCTCCCTTTCCAAACTTACCTTCTCCTTCCTCTTTGCCCTGTTTCAGGTTTAGAAACAGTTCCTACATGAGTTTAGTGTTTGTTGTACTGTGTCTGACTCTCTGTCTAGAATGTGAACTCAATGAAAACTTCAGTGTTCTCACTCATGGCCCTGTCTAGGGTTAGGGGTAGGGGTAGGGGTAGGGTTAGGGGTAGGGGTACGGGTAGGAATAGGGGTAGGTTAGGGTTAGGCATCCTGGAGCCATCAATAGCTATTGAATGAATGAACGAGCATGGCCAGGTCTACATTAAGCAGTGAGGAAGACAGTAAGAGCCATCAGGCTGTCATAGGGAAAGAGTAGAAGCACACTTATTGCCAGTGGAAAATCAGAGTTAGGGAAAACTGCATGGGTCTCTCTGATTCTGAGACACCTGCCTCCATGGTGAGCCTCCTTCTTTGAGTGGTTCTGGGCCCCAACTACCTGTGATGACCTTTAAGGTGACTTTGGCAGTCACCTGTGAGCATCCAGAAACACCTGTGCCAATGGTTCTACCTATAGGGATTGGACTTCATTGGTCCTGGGTGTAGTCTGGATTCTGGAAGTGCAAATGTTCCATGGCCAAAGGTCCATGGCCAAATCTACATCCTACATGTCTGTAGTCTTGGGATACTTAGAAGTCTTCTATACATAGTTTTCAAAGAGTTGTTTTAATAGAGAGGCGGCATACCTCTAGCCTTCTCTTTCTCTTTCCCCCATACTATTTCTCAGTAGAAGAGTTGATGTCTACTGCCAATTAGAAAACACTCACTTGGCACGTTGCACATCTTCTTGCTCATGTGATTCTGTATGTGAGACACAATGTCCGTTCTTGTATCCCTTCAGCTCCCCCCTCGTCTTTAAATTGCATCATACATTATGTGCGGACACGAGCTACTTTGTTTTGGGTCTACACTTTTGATCTCATAGCATCTCTTGCGGTGTTCCATGAATTCCTACATTGCTTCTGAGAATGAATGACAGGCATTCCTTAGGGTCAAAAAATATTGGCCATTCTCTTTGGGAGCTAAAAGGAAAACATTGTTAAAAGTAAAATTAAAATTAGGCCAGTTCCACTTATGGCTGAACGCATGGCCTAAAAAAAGAGTTGGCCTCAGACAAAAGAAAATTTTGGCATTTTTCTCCCTTTAGAGAACCGTATTTATTTCATAAATATAAATAGATAGTACAACAACTCTTAAATCCTAACGGATAGACACCCATGTGTAGACATATGTTTTGTCTAAATCAAGTTTAAAATTGGGTTTGATTTACTCTTCTGAAGAAAACATGACCCTCTTTATAACAAATATTGGCAAATTCAGGATCTCCCATTTTCCCTGACCCGTGGCATCATCCTCTGCTTCCCACATCCCAAACCAATTTGATGCTGACTATAAATTTGTTTCTCTCTTGGCATCTAGGCATTATCATATCCATTTACAGGTTGTTAGACTCACAAGAAGAACATTTGCACTTCCAGAATTTAGACTACACCCAGGTCCAGTGAAGTCAAATCTATGTAGTTAGAACCATAGGTGCAGGTGGGTAGAGGACTACGTGCTGGCAAACGAGATGTTCCCAATAAGTCCTGCTCTTGCAAACAAAGCAGGACGTTTCTTCTCTGCAAACAGGAAGAACAAAAGAGTCAGCCGCAAACAGCAGACTCTGGGAACTGGTTAATGTTTAAGCATCTTGAGAAATCAGAAAGTTAGGGAAAGGTCAGAAAAACAACACAAGACATAAAAACAACTTGTGTCATAAAAACAACTCTTGTCTTGTGACATAGTAAAATTCCACAAGCGTGTATAAAATAAAGCAGAGCATGCTGCTCGGGGTGGCTGCCATGTTTGTCTTGTCCTGTGTTGTCTTGTGTGTTCATTCCTTTGTTTAGGAAACACGCGGACCCCAACACAGGTGTTTTTGGAAGCTCACAGGTGACTTCCAAAGTCACCTTAACGGTCATCACAGGTGACCTCACTGTGTTATCTGGAGCCACAACCACTCATGGAAGAAGTCTGATATGGTTTGGTTGTGTCCCCACCCAAATCTCATCTTGAATTCCCACATGTTGTGGGAGGGAGCCGATGGGAGGTAATTGAATCATAGGGGCAGGTCTTTCTTATGCTGTTCTTGTGACAGTGAATAAGTCTCATGAGATCTGATGGTTTTATAAAGGAGAGTTTCCCTGCACAAATTCTCTGTCTGCTGCTGTATGTGTAAGACATGACTTTCTCCTCCTTGCTTTCTGCCATGATTCTGAGGCTTCCCCAACCAAGTGGAACTGTAAGTCCATTAAACCTCTGTCTTTTGTAAATTTCCCGTCTCAGGTATGTCTTTATCAGCAGTGTGAAAACAGACTAATACAACATCTCACCATGCATTCGGGTATCTCAGAATCAGAGAGACCCATGGAGGGTCCCCTAACTGGTTTTCACTCATGATAGGTGTGCCTCTACTCTTTCCCTGTGACAGCTTGATGGTTTTTGTTGACTTCCTCACTGCTTAAGAAGATATTATATCCCTGTCCAGAAGCTGACCCTCTAAACATAGATCTGTACATGCTCATTCCTTCAATAGCTATTGATGGCTCCAGATTGCCTAACCCTAACCCTAACCCTATCCCTAACCCTAGACAGGGCCATGAGTGAGAACACTGAAGCTTCAATTGAACTCATATTCTAGTGAGAGTGAGATGCAGTAAAACAAACACTAACCTCACATAGGAATTGTTTCCAAAAGTGAATCAGGGCAAAAGGAAAGGAGAAGGTTATTTTGGAAAGGGGCAGGTGAAAAGCCACTCTGAGGAGGTGGTGTTGGAATAAATCATTCAGTATTTGGAGAAAGAAGCTTGCAAGCACAGGGGCCAGCAGGGACAAGGGGCCTGGGGTTGAATTTCTCATTCAGAGAAAGTTGAACAGCAGGATGATGAGTGTGTGAGTCTGTGACTGCAGTCACAAATTATCACCCATGCCATTGCTTAAAATAACACCCATTTATTCTGTTACAGTTTTGGATATCAGGTTAAAATAAAGAGGTCTACAGAGCTGTGTTTCTTCTGAGTATTTTAGGAGAAAATGGATTTCTTTCCATTTTGGGTTTTTAGAGGCAGCCTGCATTCCTTCGCTCATGACACCTTACATCATGCGAACCTCTGCTTCTTGCAGCCTGTCTTTTCTGTAGCTTTGACTCTCCACTTCCCTTTTGTGAGGATCCCTGTGATGATAGCAGACGCACCTGCTGGATAAGGCAGGTGTTCTGAACCTCTTCACACCGTACCTGATGAACAGAGATGACTGAGCGGCTTGAAAAACTTTTAGGAATGTCTACAACTGGTTGAATGTAAACCAAGACTGACAAATCCTGTCCAAATCAAACAATGTGCTGTGATTTCAGCTCCAATCATCTGAGGTGTAGGCACTAACACTCATCCCTACTTGGTCTACCTGGATACCCACAGCGCTGAGTATTTTGAAGGTAGAGTGAATGCTGCTATAAGAAACTGTATCCCAGTCAATTCAGACTTCTGTAACCAAATACCTTAGATTGCATGGCTTATAAATAGCAGACATTGATTTCCCATAGTCCTGGGGCTGGGAGTCTAAGACCAAGTCATGGCAGATTCAGTGTCTACTGAGGACTCGCAACCTGGTCTCGTCCAGATACTCCTGGCACTGAGTGCTTAATTTTGAAGAAATGTAGAAAAGCGAAGGTTGGTGTAAGGAACAGTGTTCTAGTCCATTCAGACTTCTCTAGCAAAATACCATAGCCTGGGGGGCTCACAAACAGCAAATATTTACTGCTTACACTTCTGGAAGCTGGGAGTCCAAGCTTAAGGTGGGACAGATCAGTGTCTTGTTAGGACCTGCTTCCTGGATTAAGATGCAGCCTTCTCGTTGTGTCCTTATAAGGTGGAAGGGGCTAGGGAACTCTTTGAGGTTCTTTTTCTAAGGGCACTGATATCATTCATGAGGCTCCACCTTATGACCTCATCACCTCCCAAACGCCGTATCTCCCAACACCATCGCATTTCGGGTGAGGATTTCAGTATATGAATTTGGGGTGGGACGTAGACACGCAGACCATAGCAGACTCTTAACCTCAACATGCATGAGTGAATATTTATTCTAAACCAAATTAAGACACAGAAAGCATGACAATTTTTGTATGTGTGCCATTTAAGATTTGAAGGGCTGCTGTGGGAAGCATGATAATTTGTGTGTGTGTGCCATTTAAGATTTGAGGGGCTGCTGTGTAGTGTAAATATCACAGACATTCTACAGGGTCCCTAGGGGTGTACCTGTGATCCATGAAACTTACCTAGAGGTGGATTTTTGTCTCCCTAAAAGGAAAACCCACACAATAGAGCTGGTGGAATGTGGAACAAACTTATTCTGAATGAATGGAAATATCACTGCCTATTGCTGGAGGCTGGGCGGGCCTTGGCAAGGGTGTTGTGGGTTTAATTTGGTCATCAATTGGGTAATACAACTACATGGGAATTATATAACCAGATAGGGAACTGTAGTCGTTTTATTTCTTTTGAAAACGTACTGATATCTGTTACCTTAATTGTTCTTAAAAATGAGTTAAGCTCATTAGCTATTGTTTCCTGTTTTTTATAGCCTTCCTAATAAATAAGGTGAATACAACTTCAGATCTTCTGACCTATTGTGAATCTGTTCATTCTCCTTCTATCAGGGTAACACTCTATTACTGCTACTGTATCTTTGTTTGCAATTAATTTGGCCACCCAAGTTGTATACTCAGACTATTGTTTCCATATGTGGACAATATGCAAAGTGTATCTGTCTTCCTACAAAACAAAAGCAAAACAAAATAAAACAACATCAATTTCCAAGTGTCTCATAGGTGTTCATAGCCAGAGGCAATGTTTCTGCAGGAACATCTTACTTGCATTTTTTCCCTTAAAAATCCTGAAATGTTAAGTCTCTCTAGCAAGCTGTTATGTAACAGCAACAGGCTGTGAGTCACTTAGGGATATAGGGGATTCTCTTAAACCAACAGAATCAGCTCCTTTTAGTTACTTCTTCACAACAGGTGTGGAGACTGTGGTTGGTTCATTTAGAACAAAGGTCTCATATTTTAAGATTCAAATTCAGGGGCCCCTAGTGCTTTTTTCTAGGATGGACACAGGACAGGAGATCAAATTAAGTTTTTCAATTCACGTTTTATTTTATTTTATTTTATTTTATTTTATTTTATTTTATTTTATGTTGAGACAGGGTCTTGCTCTATCACCCAGGCTGAAATGCAGTTGTCTAATTATAGCTCACTGCAGCCTCCACCTCCTAAGCTCAAGCGATCCTCCCACTTTAGCCTCCTGAGTAGCTGGAACTATAGGTGTGTGCTACCACACCGGCTAATTTTTTTTTTTTTGTAGATACAGGGGTATCATCATGTTGCCCACCTGGTCCTGAAATCCTGGGCTCAAGTGATCCTCCTGCTTTGGCCTCCCCAGGTGTTGGGATTACAGGCGTGAGCTACCATGCCCGACCTTGAAAGGTCTCATATCTTAAGACTCTAATTCGTGTGTAACTACTGCTTTTTTCTAGCACAAGCAGAGAGTAGGAGGTCAAATTATGTTGTTCAATTCAGGTATTTAAAAAATAAATCCAGTTACATAGTCCAACTTGCAGAAAGCACCTTAATAAGCCATTTTAATGAAAGGATGGTTGAAGGTAAAGTCCCTCGACTGGGGACGATGATCATGAGATATACATTGTGAGAATTGTGGCGATAAAATTAGACAAGGAATACATAACCCAGTAGGAGCCAGTCAGGGCAGGGGGTTGGGGTAGCTCCCTGCAGGCAAGATTCCAGCTAATGGCTAGATGTGAGAGACCAGGATCCCACTGGCTAGGAGAAAGCAGCAGGAGCCAGAGGATGTGGGAAACACAACAGATATTCTGTGTCTTCTCCCCACCTTCCCCACTAAAAAATTTACACATCCACTCGAAACCTTTGAATAGGACCTCATTTGGAAATTGAGTCTCTGTAAATGTAATTAGTACAGGATGTCAAGGTGAAGATGTGCTGGATTCAGGACCCTAAATGCAATGACAGGTGTACTTGTAAGAGACACACACACATAGGAGAAGGCCATGTGGAGACAGAGGCAGAGACACGAATGATGTGCCACAAGCCCAGGGACACCTGGAGCCCCCAGGAGCTGGCAGTGGCAGGAAGGATCCTCCCCTAGAGCCTCCAGAGGGAACTGAGTGAACGTTCAGTAAACAGTGGCTTAAACTGTTCCAAAAGCCCAGGGGTTCCTGGAGCCTCCGAGATCTGGAAAAGGCAGGAAGGATGCTCTTCCTAGAGCCTCCAGAAGGAACTGAATACAATTGTAGTAGATTGACCCATAGTCTGGGATTAGGATATGTCCACATCCTAATCCCAGAACCTGTGAATGTCACCTTATGTGTAAATATGGCATCTGGAGATAGAACCAAGTCAAGAATCTCAAGATGAGATCATCCTGGGTTAGGCTGGGCCCTAAATGCAATATCAGGTGTCCTTCTATAAGACAGAAGAGACACAGACACAGAGGAGAAAGCCATGTGGAGATGGAGGCAGGGACTCTAGTGATGCAGCCACAGGTCCAGGAATGCCAAGGATTGCTGGTGGCTACTGAAGCTAGGGAGAGGCCAACAAAAGAACCAGGAGATCAAAAATGACTTACTTTTACATTTAAAAATAACTAGAAGAGTATAATTGGATTATTGGTAACACAAAGGGTAAATGCTTGAGGGGCTGGATAACCCATTCTCTGTGATGTGATTGTTATACATTTCACGCCTGTATCAAAACATTGCAGATATCCCATAAATATAACATCTATGTACCCACAAAAAGTATCAATAATAAATTTTGAAAAAAACAGAACTGAGAGGTAATACATTTATGTTGCTTTCAGCCACCCAGCAGAAGGTCATTTTTTAAAATCTTTTTATAATTGTCATTTTTGGACAGGCACAGTGACTCACGCCTGTAATCCCAGCACTCCAGCAGGTGGAGGCAGCAAATAACCTGAGGTCAGCCATTCATGACCATCCTGGCCAACATGGCAAAACCTCATCTCTACTAAAAACACAAAAATTAGCCAGGCATGGTGGCACATGCCTGTAATCTCAGCTACTTGAGAGGCTGAGGGATGAGAATCACTTGAACCCAGGAGATGAAAGTTGCAGTGAGCCAAGTTTGAGCCACTGCACTCCAGCCTGGGTGACAGAGTAAGTGTCTCAAAAACAAATTGTCATTTTATAGCCCCCCACCCTTCCCTTTGATGATCACTTTTGCAGGCTTCAGTGGGACCAGGGAACAAAGCTGAGGCTTGGCAGCCCCACTATACTGCCAGGCAGGGAGAACAAGTCACAATTATAATTATCACAAAAATTAGTGTCTGTTCTTGGGGGATCTGCAAAGTGAGCAAAGTGAGCAAAGTGGGCAGGCCCAGCTCCCCCTTGTGTAGGGGTCCATTTGGCAGGGAGCTTGCTTTAGAGACAATGATATTCCTTCAGCCTGATGGAACTGATGTTGATTAACCTGGCGGCATTAATTGGCTGCTAATCTCCCTGCACATTCATGCTTACCAGCTTCTCATTGTAAAGAGAGTGGGGACTCCTGGCCGAGGATGTACACCTGGCCCTTGAAGACGAACACCTGTACTTTCCCTTCCACTTGCTCCTGGGACTTGGCAATGCAGTGGCGGACAAATTCACACTCAGGGCTGTGCCAGAAACCAGTATACACCAGCTCGGCAAATTTCAAGCCCAGGCCTTGTTTGATTTTGCACACTTCCCAATCCATGGTGAAGTCCTTGATGTGTAAATGAGCATAGTAAAGGATGGTGCTTGCTGGGGTCTCATAGATGCCTCAGGACTGCAATGAAATGGTTGTCCACAATGTCAATATGGCCCAGGCCGTGCTTGCCTGTGGCTTCGTTCAATTATAGGAAGAGCTCCTTGGAGGTCTGGTGGGTGGCGCTGTCCTCGACGTTGGTCATCTTCATGGGGACCCCTTTTTTGAACTCAATCTCGAGTATGTCAGGGGTGTTGTGGGCTTTGGTCAGGTTCTTAGTCTTTGTGTAGAGCCAATATGCGTGAGGATGTCATACATGCTCCACGGGTTCTTGAGACTGACCAGGAAGGGAATCCAATGTTGCTTTGCATGTTCCATCAGATCCTTGAGGCCCACTGAACCAGTTGTAGAACTTGGGCATCCTCTGGAGAGCAATGACCTTAATTTGGGGGCCAGTGAGCAGGTGAGCTCAAACCGGACCTGATCGTTCCCCTTTCCCATGATGCCATAGGATACATACTTGGCCCCCTCCTGCTGGATGATTTCCACTTGTTTGTAGGTGATGGAGGGCCTAACCAGAGAGGTGCAGGAGGTAGTGGTCTTCATACAGGGTGCTGGACTGGATGGCCGGCCACATGAACTCCTCCACAAACTCTCTGCTGACATCATTAATGAACATCTTTTTGGCCCCAAGCTTCCATGCCTTCTTCCTGTCTTCCTCGAAGTCTTCCTTCTGGCCGATGCTGGCCAGGTAGGCAATGACGTCATGGCCTTGTTCCTTCACCCATACGAGGATGCAGGAGGTGTCCAGGGCACCACTGTGGGCCAGAACCATGGAGCCGTTGCTGGACATAGCGTCTGGAATTGGAAGTGCGAGTTCCCTGCGTCTGGAATCTGTCTTCACGGTGCAGTGAACCACTAGGACCCCAGGCAGTTGAGGCAGGTGACAGAGCAAGAGGAGGTAATTTTTTATAGCAACTGTACAAAACTAATACCATTCAGGTTAGAGGCAACACCAAAATCAATGAGAAATGTCAGGTGGGTTAGCACACTGACCAGGAGTTGGGTCAACACAGGCCCCAGGCCCATGAGCCATGCTCAGACACTGGGTGGAGACTGTTGTGGTATATACTGAAGGAGCTTTGAACTCTCCTTTGGAGGACCAGACTTGGTTTGGCTGTCAGATGTGTTTGGATTCAGTGCCTATCAACTGAGGAGCTGAGCCTATTGAGAACTCTGTGTGTCAAAATTGGTCAGCATTTGGGGCAGTTCTGGGCTATCAGGTGGAGACAAGATTCCACGGCAGATATGAGCCAGAGTCGGAAAGAGAAAGGCATAGGAGCCAAGATAATGCCAATCTCCTGTGAATATGATACCCTGCAATGGAGAAAGGGAATAAAGGTTGCAGATGGAATTAAGGTGGCTAACTCACTCGACCTTAAAACTGGGAGATTGTTTTTGATTATTCAATCTAATTGCAAGAAGTCACGCTGGATTCAGGACCCTAAATGCAATGACAGGTGTCCTTGTAAGAGACAGAAGAGGAGACACAGACAGAGAGGAGAAGACCACGTGGAGGCAGAGGCAGAGACTAGAGTGATGTGGCCACAAGCCCAGGGATGCCTGGAGCCCCCAGGAGCTGGGAGAGGCAGGAAGGATCCTCCCCTAGAGCCTCCAGAGGGAACTAAGTACACCCGTAGTGGTTTAAACTGTTCTTAGAGTCCTTAAAAATAGACAAAATTCAAGGCCAGCCTGGGCATCATAGCAAGACATTGTCTCCACTTTAAAAAGAAAAAAAAAAAAAAAAGCCAGATATGGAGACACACACCTGTAACATGAGCTACTCTGGAGGCTGAGAAGAAAGAAATGCTTGATCCTAGGTGTTGGAGGCTGTAGTGAGCTATGACCGTGGCACTGCACTCCAGCCTGGGTGATACAGCGAGACCTTATCTCAAAAAAAAAGGCTGGGTGCAGTGGCTCATGTCTGTAATCCCAGCACTTTGGGAGGCTGAGGCAGGAGGATCACTTGATCCCAGGAGGTCGAGGCTGCAGTAAGCTGTAAGGATACCACTGCACTCCAGCCTGAGGAACAGAGCAAGATCCTGTCTCAAAAACAAAACAAAACAAACAAACAAACAAACAAAAAACAGCAGAAGACTCAGAGATGAGTATGGTGGTCTCTGGAAGCTGGAAATGATGTTCATTTTATAGCCAGCCAGAAAGGGAGACCTCAATTCTGCAATCACAAGAAACAATTCTGCCACCATCCCTGAAAAGCAAGGAAATGAATTCTGCACAACATCTTCTCTAATAGAATGCAGCCCTACTGACACCTTTTGTTATTTTTTTTTACTTTTATAATTATAACCACTTTAATGAATGATTTAATGTAAAAATTAGGAAAAAAATCAACATTCGTATCAGATCAAAGATCAGGTTTAAGAAATGAATACACCATATATCTGCTCAAAAGAGATTCCAGAAGGAAATTCACAAGGATTTTTCATTCTTGGTGAATGAAAAATAAGGATTTTTCATTCTTATTTTATTTTTTAAAATAACATCAACTTGTACTTGTGATTAAGGACTACATGTGCAGGTTTATGATGTTGTTACATTGCATGACGCTGAGCCTACCGACATCTTGATTTTAGCCCAATGAGGCTCTTGTTGAACTCCTTACCTCCAGAATTGCTGAACTGTAGAAGTGTAAGAAAATAAATTTGCATCATTTAAGCAACTAAGTTTATAGCAATTCGTGACAGCAGCCATAGAAAATTAGTAAGTTGACGAATGGGTGAGGGCCTGTAAATTCTGTATCTTCCCAGGAGGCAGCCATTTACCCAGTAATAATGCACTATACACCGGGAATTATTGGGCCACAATGTGAGTCATTTCTAGTGGTGGGAATTGACTGCCGATCCCCCGTGCTGTACCTTGGTCTTCTCACCTGTGAGCCATTGGGCACCCTTGTGAGTAACTAGGAAGGTTAACATAAGAGCCAGTGTCCCTGAACTACTCTTTCTCAAGGTGAAATTGACCTGTCATGGGCCCAGTCAGGGTTATCACTCAAAAAGCCAATGAGCCAGCGTAAACAGGAGATTCCTTTGAACCAGTGTATCCTCCAGGAGATGCGCGATCCACATTCTACTTGCTGCAGAAACAACTTGGGTGTTTGCCAAAAATGCGCAGTCCCAGGTCAGACACTCAGATTCGTTCAATGAAGGTTTCTGCAATGGGGCCTCGACTGTCTCATGTTCTGGTTCTCCAATGGGTCCTTCCTGGTACCACCTCCCATAAACACCTTACCCTCAAATCCTGGTCTCTGCCTGTGCTTCGAGGGGGAACTCAGTTTCCTGCATTTAATTCTGTTTAAACCTCTACCACAATAACCCTGCCATAACCCTACCATTAACTCTTTCAAGCAATCCATGTAAGTCGTATGAGCCATAGACAGATAAACTAAGTGTAAGAAATGTTGGAATAAACAGATCAAACATTTAGATTTCAACTCAAGTTTATTTATGTTTTTTCCAGTTGAAAAAGAAGGACAGCTTACACAGAATAATGAATTCCCTAAAGGCAAAGGGAAAATATGTTTGCATGCTTATCTAATTAATATTGAAATCTGCATAAGATATTCATACAAATTTATGTGCATAACTTAAATTTATACATGTTTGAATATATATATATATAAATTTATTTTATTGTAATACATAAATATTTTATAATATACAATATATTGATGACACATTTAAATGCATTGATATATTATAAAATACAAATATATAATTTATATAGATATAAATTTTAATTAGATGTTATAAGTTAATTAGACAACTTGATTAGGTAAACATTAGGTATTTTAAAATGAATATATAATATATAATATACATATATAAATATAATATATAATATATATGAATATATATTATAAATATATAATGGAATGAATATATCATTATACAATAAATATTATATAATATAAAAAGAGATTTATATTATGACGTCTGTTATATATTTATATGTAACCTTTTTTTTTCAGATGGCATCTCACTGCATTGCCTGGGCTGGAATGCAATTGCAAGATCTCAGCTCACTGCAACCTCCGTCTTCTGAGTTAAGAGATTCTCCTGCCTCAGCCACCTGGGTAGCTGGGATTGCAAGGGTGTACAACACCCACCTAATTTTTGTATTTTTAGTAGAGATGGGGTTTCACCATGTTGGCCAGGATGGTTTCAATCTGAACTTGTCATCTCCCTGCCTTGGCCTCCCAAAGTGCTGGGATTACAGGCGTAAGCCAGCACATGTAACTTACGTGCAATATATTATATACAAAACAGAATATAGTGTGTATTTTATGAATATGATATAATTTTATAATATATCTTATATACTCATGTAACATGAAATATCCTTAGAGACATACATATTTATATAATATATGCTATTTGCATTAACAATACATATTGTAATAATTACTACATTGAATCATTTATTATACAATTGTTAACAAATAAGCACAAGATAAAATTGCTCTAATAAGTTTTGAAGAAACCAATGATAGAACATGATGTGCCTGGAAATCAAGAAATCTCTTATAGGTGTTATAAGATGTTGAAAATTAAGGCTAGGCATGGTGGTTCGTGCCTGTAATTCCAGCACTTTATGAGGATCACTGAAGCCCAGGAGTTTGAGACCAGCCTGGGCAACATAATGAGATCTTGTCTCTACAAAAATATAAATGTTAGCTGGGCATGGCGGTGCACACCTATAGTCCCAGCTCAGGAGGCTACTCAGGAGGCTGAGGCAGGAGGATTACTTGAGCCCAGGAGGTCGAGGCTACAGTGAGCCGTAATCACACCACTACACTCCAGCCTGGGTAAGAGATTGAGACCCTGTCTAAAAAAACAAACAAAACAACAACAACAGAAAAAAATGTTCACTTTCCTTTGAGGTTTCCATATTGCTTAATTAGGAGACATTTACAAATGAATCTATTATCTTTGTTTCAGGAAATAAACTGATATAAAAGATTTTTTTTTCCCCTGAAAAAAGTTGTTAGAAAAATCTTTAAAAATTGAAGTAAGATATTCTGTGTTAAAATTAGGGCCAGGCACGGTGGCTCAAGCCTGTAATCCCAGCACTTTGGGAGGCCAAGACGGGCGGATCACCAGGTTAGGAGATCAAGACCAGGACCGTCTCTACTGAAAAATACAAAAAACTAGCCGGGCGAGGTGGCGGCGCCTG